>NW_017672916.1:152999-160740 GCF_001879085.1 Nicotiana attenuata
GAAGACTAAGCGACTGCGTACAGTTTAGGACGGTGGAAGGTATACAGAAATGTTAACTGAAGGCAAAGCAAGTGAGTTATCTCCTGCGAAGAGTTCTGGGGTCGTGTGACCTTTATGTGAATGATAGATGATCTCATGTGCATGTGAATTGTAAGTGTTAAAGTTTGAAATTTTAGGGTCGCTTAAGAGAGTGGGCTTAACTGTTGCGAGATTTGCCGAAGAGTTAAAGTACTAGATGATTTGTGTTTACACAAGCTTGCAAAGGATTTGAGTTTAATCTCACTATGGTATTAAGGCAGCAGTGGAGTATATGCGTTATGAGTATTGTGTGTTTTGATCTATGGCTTCGAGCCAAGTTGGGGAGTTTGCTATTGAGTAGCTGATTGTACGGTTATGTGCTATGTTGTTGGTTTCGATTTGAGGCATGCTGGCAAATCAGTTCTGGTTGTGGAAATTGAGCCGAGGATGGCACGAGTGAAGGAAAATTTTGACAAAGGTTATATTATGCTTCACGGGGAAACAGAATCACGGGATGTCTTGAGTGGTTGTTGGTAAAGAATGCTCGGTGCATAGAGCATGAGGTTGCTTGGTTGTATTGAGATGAGGCTACATACTGTGGTATCAGGATGCTAATGAGGTTGGGGTGGTTGTGTCCATTGATCAGGTAAATTGTAGCTTGAATAAGAGTGAATGACTTGCGAGAATAGTTCTAATGTGTTCAAGAGTCTGTATACATCAATTGAGTGCTTTAAAGTTGCACATGTGGTTAGAAGCTGTTTTTTTCATGGGAAGAGGTCAAGACTTGTGGTAATTCTATGTGAATTATGGGATTCTATATCAGTATCAGGAAAGTAAAGGTAACGGACTTAGATTCGCAGGAAGTTCTCCAGAGTAAAGTATTCTGGAATGTGGTGTTTATGGGAATAATTGAGAGAGTATTCAGCGGCTTATGGGGCTTAGACAATGTGTTCTTATGCTTGAGTCTCGTGTGGTAAGCCTGGGTTGAGGCATTGTGGTGCTACAACAAGAGGGAATATCAAGTTGGAGATGAATCGGAAGAAAATTTAGATAGATGGGGTAGCTTGATAATAGACCGAATCGGTATGGTAAGGATATGATTGATTCTTTGTATGTGTTCGAGGTAATGGGTTCTTACAGGTATTTTGCAGAAATGCTCTTGGGTTTTGATGGCTTGCTTAGCTTGGTCTAGTTAGAAGGATTCAGCCCTGGCAGTTTAATTTGTGCAAACGGAATTGGGAGAGTTCTTGTTGATTTCTACCGTGGTCGGAGAGGTGCATTTTCTACGAGTATGAGAGGCATGGGATGTGTAATGATTTTCTTCTAGATGGGATCAATGGAAGTTCTTGACTAGTTGAGTACGTATATGTTTGTGGTTCGAAAGGGAGATGAAGTTCTCATGTTATCCTAGGATGGTATGGTATACGCGATATGTTGTGGAGGATTGCAATTTGCGTGTGTAAGGTTAAGGTTCAGTTCTGAATAGAAAGTCATATAATTAGGTGATTAGAGAAATGAGCTTCGGATGCTCAGGGTGAATGATTTTCGGATGATTAAGGGGATGGTATTGCTAATCATGGTGATTTGGCCAGGGTATATGTTTCAAAAAAAGGAAATGTGATTAAGTTGATAGTACTTCGGTGGTACTGCGGCACTTTCTTGTTAGTTCGACTGCTGATATTCGAGTTGCTTGAATGGCACATGGGAATTTTGGAATATATTTCGTGGAATGACTGGGTACATGAGGTGTGATATGTATTCGGACGGCAGAATTTGGGATCAGGTATGGTGATTTGTGTGCTACATGGAATTGGAGACCGGAAGTTCTCTTATCCAGGCTATGTTGTGTATGTAGATCATGGGCATCGACTTTGTTTAGAAACTACCGGGATTTGGAGGGGCCTGAGTGGATCTTTCTTTGCTTGGTATGTTAGATTTTGGATATGATATTGGGGTGTAGACTGGTTGTTTTGTGTTGTGTTATTCTGGACTATTGCGATAAAATGGCGCGGTTGGCTATGTCGGGAAATACCACAGAATGAGTGGCGATGTTCGACGGATTATGTCCTATTGGGGATGTTCATATTTCTAAGACCCAGCGGGCGGCTGGGAAGGATTGCCTTTCTTATTTGGGGTCTTGTAACGAGTGTCAGTACTGAGGCTCCTTATATTGATTCAGTCCCGGTGGTGAGGGACTTCTCGGGTGTGTTTCTTGTGGCTGGGCATGTCGCTGGGCAAGGTTGTTGATTTCGGTATTGATTTGGTGCCTTGCATCGTATCGTATGGCACCGGCAGAGTTATAGAGGTGGAAGGAGCAGCTTCAGGTTTCCTTGATAAGGATTTTGTTGGCAGGACAATGCGGGTGAGTGTTCTATCTTGAGTCAGCTTGGTTGGCTCCGAATGGCATTGTTGAGGGAGGTATTGATTCGACCGTTGTTGAGCTTATCAGTGATCTGGGGAGATCTATGAGTTACCTTTCTGTGTTGCGAGATGTTACGATTTGTTGGTTATAGGAACATATGGTGCGGTTCAATTGGGGTCTCTTAGTGGAATTCGAGCGAGAAGAGTAATTGAGCATTGCTTAGTGAACGGCGTATCGGTTATGTCTTATCGGGTTGCGTGGCGTATGTTATTTGTTTCACCGCGGGTGTAATGATTTGCTTTGGTTCCAGGCATCAAATTGTGCGTGGCTGTCGATTTTGAGCACAATGGCTTAATGTGTTTCATGTGTAGCAGTGTTTGGATAGGACCGCGCGTTGCAGCGTAGCTATGTAGAGATATGACCTTGCGGGTTAGATTCAGGTGTTCTATTTTTATGATGCGAGACCCGTGTGTTGTGATGATATTAGTGAGCTTGAGGTACAACTCTTTCGTTTTGAGTCAGTTTCATGATATGAGTATGTTCGAATTGTTGCTTATTGGTGCGCGGACTGCGCGAGTAGTGGCTTTAGCCTGTCTTGGTGCGTCATGTCACCAGAGTAATTGTGTTGGATTAGATGAGGTCGTTGGGGTCTGTAATGAATACAAACGGATTTGATTTCAGCATGTTTGACGGATAAATATCGAGGTTCGGTTCAGAAATTTGCTATGGTCCTTGCCAAAGGAGAAGTAACCTTATGGATGGCTGATCTGAGAAATGGTTAAGATTTATTGCGTGTTTCATTTATCATTGGCAGTATATAGAAGTGTTGGAATGAGACTTTGGTTGATAAGAGGTTTCCTATCGATATTCGGTCGTTATGTGCAGCTGCTGTGAATAAAAGTTATTGTTTCGAGTGTTTGAGTTATGTGGCATAAAATGTAATTGCACTTGAGGTTGCAGGTACGGGTTACTACAGCCGGTTCGGGCTTATTCTGAATATAGATGTGAGGTTCTGATCTTGTGTATGATTTCAGGAATGGAAATGTGGTTCTATGGCTTATGGGCTAGATTGGGTGGTGAAATTTCAGTGGCAATGTGTTGTCGGATCTATACGAGATAGGGTGACGTGGGATCACCCCCGGGTATATGCATGGTAAGTTATTCAGCTATCGGTTAGCTTCTAGAACAACGCTGGGTACGTTCGAGGATGAACGTTTGTTTAAGTTGGGGAGGATGTGATGACCCGACTCGTCGTCTCATGAGTTACCGCTCTGTTTCCCCCATTTTCTGCTTCTTTATGCTTCATTATCAGTGTCTTGTGTGATCGAGTTGGATTGGATTGATTTTAGAAGGAAATGAGACACTTAGTCTCTTTAAGGAAGGCTTAGTTTGGAAAAGTCAACCGGATGTTGACTTATGTGTTAGAGGGCTCGGATATGAATTCCGATGATTCGGTTAGCTTCGGGGGATGATTTGTGACTTAGGAGTGTGATCCAAAGTGATTTTGGAGGTCCGGTGTAGAATTAGGCTTGAATTGGCGAAGTTAGTATTTTGGCAATTTCCGGTTGATAGGTGAGATTTTGATCCGAGGGTCGGAATGGAATTCTGAGAGTTGCTGTAGTTTCGTTAAGTTATTTGGGATGTGTGTGTAAAATTTCAGGTCATTCGGAGGTGATTTGGTTGGATTTTTGATCGAATGCGTGTTTCGGATGTTTTAGAAGAACTTAGGCTTGAATTCGATGTAATTTGATGGCTTTGGTGTTGTTTGAGGTGTTTTAATGATTGGAACAATTTTGAATGATGTTATAGGAGGTGTTGGTGCTTTTGGTTGAGGTCCCGGGGGCCTCGAGGTGATTTCGCATGGTTATCGGAGAAATTGGAATTTTGTTGCAGCTGAAGAGTTGGTGCTTCTAGTATTTTTTGCATCTGGGGTTGGTGGACCGCAGATGCGGCGCCGCAGATGCGGGTGGTTCATCGCAGAAGCGAAAAATGGGTCAGGCGAGCTGGACCGCAGAAGCGGCTAAAGGGATCGCATCTGCGGAATCGCAGATGCGGAAGATGCTCGCAGATGCGACTTAGGCCGGTTTAATGAATTCCGCCGAAGCGGGCGTGTTGACCGCATATGCGGTACTGCAAAAGCGGATTTTGGACCGCATATGCGGTTATGTCTGGGCTGAATGTATATATGTCTTCCTTCGCGATTTTTGAAGGGTTTAACCATTTTTGCACTCGGAATTGGGAGCTTTGGACGATTTTGAAGAGAGGAATCAAAAGAGACTTTGTGGAGGTAAGAATTTCGGACCAAAAACACATTTCTATGGTAATATTTTGTGAATTAAGACTGAAATTTAAGGAATTTATGGACTAAAAATGGAGGTTTAGGGCTTGAGTTTAAGAGAGCTTAAATTGGGGGTTTGAGGGGTCAATCGAACTCCGATACTTGTGATTTTGGTATGTATGAACTCGTGGCGAGATAAGGAATCCGTCAATGTGAAAATTTCTGAGTTTCGAGAAGTGGGCCCGGGGCTCAGGTTTTGGTAATTTCGGGATTTGTGCCCGTTATTGATTGTTTTCGCTTGGGCCTTGTTCCCTTAGCATATTGTGATGTATTCGCTTTGTTTTTGGATAGATTCGACGTGCGTGGAGGCTGATTTGAGGGCCAAAGGCGTCGCGAGCTAGATATTTTGCCGGTTTGAGGTGAGTAATGATTGTAAATGATATCCTAAGGGTTTGAAACCCCGGATTTGCACATCATAGTGCTATATTGAGGTGACTTGCACGCCGGATAGGGAGCGTGGGGTAGAGCACCGTTGGGGATTGCGACTTGGTCCGTCTCAATTGATGAATTTACTGCGTATTTGACTGAAATTACTTGTTATCATCATAATTTGGGCTGATTGCCATATTTGGGCTTCGTGCCAGCTATTTGAACCCTTCAGGGATTTTTGTTGATAATTCCTCAATGTTTAATTATATACTTGAACTCAGTCACGTATTTTCCACCGTTTTAAAACTCAACCAAGTTTATTATGCCTCAAACGCTTGAATGATATTTCCAAAAATATTTTAGGCCGAGCATCATTTGATCTTTGACTAGGTAAGGCCGAGGGCCTGTATTGTGAGGATACGTTTGGATCGGGCTGCACGCCACAGCGGTGTTATACTGATATTGATATGAGGTCGAGGGCCTAGATTGACGCCACGAGATGGCTTGATATTGCGCTTGGGCTGTAAGGGGCCCCTCCCGGAGTCTGGACACCCCCGGTGAGTGCCGCCGACGATAAACGGATTGGGCTGCACGCCGCAGCGGTATGTGGATCGGGCTGTACGCCGCAGCGGTACTGGTACTGGACTATGTGTTCACTTTATTTTAATTGTCTGCCATTATCTGTTGTTGTGCTACTTCATGTGATATCTACCGAATTGCCGATATCATCTGTTAATTGAGTGTGGTGCCCGAGGGGCGGACTTCTGTGCTTAGCTGCACTATGTGTTTGCATTCATTTGCATAATTGCTGAAAGAGCCATTTTTCAAAGAGATTTTAAACTGAGCTTAGATATTTCTAAAGATTTCAAAGCTTCACTGGTTTTCTCAAAGGTTTTTACATTGCTTCCATATAGTATGATGGTTTGCTTTACGTGATTTCTTACTACTCAGTTGTTATTTACCTTTATTGCTCACTGAGTTGGAGTACTCACTTTACTCCCTGCACCTCGTGTGCAGATGCAGGTATTTGTTCACCCGGTAGCGGGTTTTGGCTGATCAGAGGCAGAGTTATATGAGTTAACGAGGTGACTGCCAGCGTTCCAATACCGTTTTTCTCTCTTTTGTTTATTATTCCGGCTTTGTATATTTTAGGCCTTGTAGTTGGATTTACACTCTAATAGATGCTCGTGACTTGTGACACCCCGGTTTGGGCTGTGTCGGGTTGTACTTCCGCAAATTATTATAGTTAAATTGTTTTTAAACTGCTTATGAACTGTTTTAAAAGGGTGAATTGGGTTTAGTTGGCTGGCCTTGTCCCCACGAGAGGCGCCATCAAGACCGGGTCCGGGTTTGGGGTCGTGACAAGTTGGTATCAGAGCCTAGGTTACTAGCTCTCATGAGTCATGAGCAGGTTTAGTAGAGTCTCGCGGATCGGTACGGAGACGTTTGTATTTATCCTCGAGAGGCTGCAGAACCTTTAGGAAAACTTCACATTCTTGGAATTCTTATCGTGCGTCCTTGATTCAGCTTGAAATGTAACTCTTGAAAATTCCTTCCACGCGTTCGTATGCGCGCATGAGCGCTCAAAATTAGATGTGCCTTGATGGCTTGTGATTCCCCGATCGAGGGGTGAGATGTAATCTCTGTGAGTTTGATGTTGGGCCAGTCTGTAGGACTTGAGGCTGGATCTTTGCCTATGGCTTGAGCACCGAGGTGCTGATTGTGTGAACAAGTGTTTTGAACTTATATGTTCGGTATTGTCCCTATTAGTGGAAGTGACGGCTGGATATCTAGGTGATGAGTATATTAGTACTGCGAGATGTATCTATGTGACTTGGAAGTGATGAGAAAGGTCTACTGGATGATAGAAGAACTATTAGGTGTTTGAATTCCATCGTGATTCGAGGTATAGCCCCGAGTTATGGGCGCGTGAAGAATCTTTTCATGTTTCCAGTTGAGAGTGAAGTAAAAATTTTATGTTGCGATATGAGATCAGACTTAAGAAGACTAAGCGACTGCGTACAGTTTAGGACGGTGGAAGGTATACAGAAATGTTAACTGAAGGCAAAGCAAGTGAGTTATCTCCTGCGAAGAGTTCTGGGGTCGTGTGACCTTTATGTGAATGATAGATGATCTCATGTGCAAGTGAATTGTAAGTGTTGAAGTTTGAAATTTTAGGGTCGCTTAAGAGAGTGGGCTTAACTGTTGCGAGATTTGCCGAAGAGTTAAAGTACTAGATGATTTGTGTTTACACAAGCTTGCAAAGGATTTGAGTTTAATCTCACTATGGTATTAAGGCAGCAGTGGAGTATATGCGTTATGAGTATTGTGTGTTTTGATCTTCGAGCCTATCAGGTATGACCTGAATTTGTCAAATGCGAACACCACTGCTAACATCTCCTTCTCGATCACTGTGTAGTTTAGTTGGGCACCACTCAGGGTTCTAATTGCATAGTATATTGGGTGCATGACCTTCTCCTTTCGTTGCCCCAGCACTACTCCCACAGCATAATCGCTTGCATCGCACATTAGCTCAAATTGTTGCCCCCATTCGGTGCAACTATGATAGGACCAGACACCATCCTCTTCTTTAAATTGCTTTAAGAGCTACCCTACAATCATCAAAAAACACAAAAGGTGATCTTTTTCAAGAA
>NW_017672917.1:0-123158 GCF_001879085.1 Nicotiana attenuata
AAGTTTACCCCTTGGTTTTTCTTTAAACCACGGTTCTTTTCCAAGGGTTTATTTGAACCGGGTGTAGTTAGTTTTTTTTTTTTTGGGAAATAGGAGCCATTGTGTTTTGTTTTGAAATGAAGCAATATCTCTTGACTTTGTTATGCATTGAGAATAGTGAGTACTTTGGCTGTGACGCTTAGGCTCAGTTTTTGACTCTTGTATAAGTACCTTAAATTGTATGATCTTAAATTTGCTTAACTGCTCTGATTAGGGTGTCTTGATGAATCTAATCCTGAGTGAGTTATGTGCCATGTGTGTGTAAGGTTTTGTGATATTCTGTGCAGTGCAATTGATGCCTAGAACTTGCCCCGTGTGTTCGCAAAGCGAAATAGTAGTGTTGTTCAGTCTTGAAAGTGATATAGGCGTTTTCTTGTTGAGCCAGATATGTATATTTTACCCGCCTAATTATTATATATCGTAGTTAACCCCTTCGAGCCTGTAATCCTGTTTCTTTGGCAACCACATTACAAGCCTTACCCATTTGTTCGAATTAACCATCTATTTGAACCATTGTAACCTCTCATGAGCATGTGAATTATTATGAACTATGTAAAAGTTAAAGTGTGGGGTGGTTGGTTTGGCTTTTGAGTGGAACTAATGAAATAAGGAGAAAGGTGCACTGTTTTGAAAAAGTAAGAGCTACTTGAATTGGAAAAAAAATAGTTGGATTCTTGTGAAAAAAAAATTCCTTGATAAGTGGTGGCTCTTGATGTAAGTGTGCTTAAAGAAGAATGGGGTAATATACATTGATGTGAAGGTGGAGTTTTGGTTTGACATAAGTATGGGGTTTGAATGTTAAAGTATATGTATTAAAGTGCTTAGGGAGGTGTAGTCACTCTTATATCTAAATGAATCCTACCCGTCCCGTAGCCTACATTACAACCAAATAAAGTCCTAATTGATCCAAGATTGAATGAGCTCGATTAGTGGAGTAGTACACTACGGGCAAGCTTATGGTGCATCTTTTGTGGCATATGAATGTTATTTCTGAGAGTGAGTGAATTCTTTTTATCTTGAGTTCCTAAGTGTTCTTAAATTTTATTGTGTGGAACTACTCTCTTTTGTTGTGTGAGGGCACTTGATTCATGAAGGAAAGGTAATGTCAGTCACCTCTATATTAGAGTAAGTAGGTGAGTTGTGAGTAATGCGTGGTACTTGTGAGTCAAATCTTGAGGTGAAGATGTTACGCTTTTGTGCTTAGTCTATTTTAAATACTCTTGGTGTGATGAGTTAGGAGAATTGTTCAAAAAGGTCGTGTCTATAAAAAAAAGTGTAGTTTGATTGCTCGAGGACGAGCAATGGTTTAAGTGTGGGGTGTTGATGATAGGCTATAATTGCATATTTTAGTCGCTTATTACACTCGAATTTACTGCACTTTAATTGAGTTTGCGCTTTAATCGCTAGTGTTTTGCACTAATTGTGTGTTTTATGCCTTGTAGGTGTGATTCCGAGCTGTATATATGTTATGGAATGAACTTAAGTGATTTGAAGCTTTGAAGTCTGAGTAAAAGCTCAAGGAATTAAGCCGGGATCGTGTTCGGAGGTCAAATTTGATAATTAAGTACGAACGGAGACTTGAGGAGGCATATTGCGCACTGTCTAGTTAAATAGACATAACTTTTTTCTCAGAACTCCATTTGGGATCCACAATATATGGTTGGAAAGCTAACTCAAAGGGATACAACTTTCATGTTTTACGTTTTTCCAAATTCCAAACGGAACAGGGTGAAAAACCGCGATTTTTCCGCAACCGCGGCAGAACCGCGGCAGAGTGTACTTGCGGACAACTGAAGAATCAGAGGGCATGTTTGGCCGCGGTTCCACCGCGACCGCGGCAAAACCGCGGCAGGAAGCGAAAATTTCATGGACTAAAGTGCAAAACATGGGATTTTAAGTCCTAAACCCTATATTAAACAAAGGAGGCCGGCCAAGAACAAGAAGAGGACATATTTTGGACATAGATTCGATCTAAGGAGGCAAGAACACATTGGGAGCAAGGCGGAGAATTCTTCTACGAGTTTTTCCTTCCTCTTCCTATTTTTATTGTTGGTTATGACTTTTAGTATTGTAGTTTTATATACTATTATGAATAGCTAATTTGTTATCTAGAGTTTTGATAGAACCTTTTGTAGGATAAATTCTTGTTATGTTTTTATATAATTAAGCCATAGCTTTTCTCTATTTGTTCAACTACGTTTATATTGTGGTTGGTTGAAGAGCTCTCAATTAGCTGTGCCTATTTAGTATGCATAACTCGGGAGAGAGTGCATATTAGGTAATTGTTGAACAACACCACTCCCAGAGTATATGAGGGATCAATAACCGAGGGTTTAAAGGTGGGATTAGGGATAACGAAGCCTTGGGTGCGATCTGAAGTGAGCTGTATTAAAAGCTAGCTAACGTAGCTCGGGAGAGTGCGTCTAGTAAATTGTCGTAACTACTTGGGAGAGATTTACGGTAATAAGAGTGCTCATGATCGGTAGAGAATACTTAGGCGAAATTATAGAAGACATAGCGGGAAGGATTCCGACAATAGGGGAAATCATAACTCTAGACCTCCTTAATCTTTTCTCTAACCCTCAATATCTTTAGTTGTTAATTTACTATTTTAATTTGTTAGTTAATTAGTTAAACACAAGAATTTTAATATCTATAAGTTAGGAATTGTTCAAGCTTGTCTTCTTGGTGATAGTGAACAGCTGTAGCTAAACCTTAGTTCTCTGTGGGATTCGACTCCGGACTTATAAACCGGATTATATTTGTAGCGACCGCATTGTCCTTTTTATAAGGCATAGTTGGGCGTGATCACTCAACATATGAAATAGATAGGCAAGTATAATTCTTTTTAATATTGGTTGAATGTCTTCATCTTTCCTGAATTGTTTTTTTAAGGATATATTCAAGTTAAATTGTGGTGTTTGAATTATCGTTACTTAGAGAACACAAAACTTGTACCCTCTTAAGCATGATTTTTAAATTTTTTTTATTTTTTTGGCTTCTTGCTTCTTACTTATCGGATAATTAATTTTAATACTTTACACTCCCTCTGTGAATTAGCTACGCAACCATGTGGATCATAGTTAAGAAAACCTTCTCAACGGAAATTCAATAAATTGGCTAAAGCAGAAAGAAAATGTGAAAGATTTGAAGAAAAAATCAAGCTTTTTAAACTACGAAAGGAAGATAATAAATGACATGACAATTTTTGCATTTTACCCAAATAATCAAAACACTCTTGAGTGGGTAACACGTGCAACGCACGTGTTCAGAAACTAGTTTATATTAAAAGCACGAACACCCGTACCGAAATGTTCTTCGCCTTTTTTGCCCTTTAAAAAGCTATTTCATATTGAACAAAATTATAATTTAATTAATTTTCTAATACTTAGGACATTAAAATAAACTAAAATATGTTTGTTAAATATTTGTTTATACAAACTATGCAGGAAGTCTTAATATATAGGAATACGCTAAAAACAAATAACATTTTTACCTCGTATAAATAGATTGCCCAACTAAAATTATGGTAAATCAGCATGGACTTATAAATTTGTTCCTATAAAAGATTGAGTTGGTTAAGACTTTTATCACACCGGAAACTCTTACAACATTGTATACAGTTAAAATCGGGCCTACCCGATTTTACTATTTGATCGAGACGAGGGAGTTGCATCGTGGGTAGCCCCGTAATGAATCAGACCGAGCTCGAAGACGAGACATCGAGTCGAAAGATCGAAGTGTCCGTTGAGACCGAGGTCAGCAGCAATCGAGATTAAGTATGACCGACTTCGAGTGAAATGCAATAGCAGAAAGGCGAGATATCCGTAACCGGTCGAAGATCGCGGCGAAAATCTCGGAACAGATCAAATCAAAGGCGGTTATTTGTACCAATCATGAGATTTACTTCCCTTTAGAATTGTACTATAATTAGGATTCCTCTAGTATATAAAGGGGGTCCCCATCATCTGTAAAGACCTTACATTCACGAACATCAAGGCAATATAATATTTCTTTCTTCTGCTCATCAACTCATTGCTTTTTAACTGTTCTTACTTCACTACTCTCGAGGGTTCATCAGCTCAAGGGCATTGTCCAAGCAGTGGTTTGTTTTACATTCTTGTCAATTCCCATCATTTATCTCTAAGTTAATCAATTGGTGTTAAGTGAAATCACATATCCTTAAAACCACATTACAAGTTTAAATGTTACTCGATTTTTAGGGTAAACAGTTTGGCTCCCACCATGGGGCTAAGGATAATAGTGATTGCTTAATATTAACATTCATAACACACACTGCTTTTACACTTGTTCTCGTAAGTGTTTTTGATTTCAGGAATCAACATGTCAAACTCTCAAGCAGTACCCACTCACACTGACACCGGCCTTGGTTTGCATGGCAAAAAACGAACACGTAGTCACCCCGGAAAACGGAGTGCCTCCAATCAATCCCGACGCACCATAGGCCGTGGATCCGGTTGATGTCAATTCTCATGTCGCCATTCGTGGAGATTTAGGCGCCGACCCTGTAAATAGCGTCCGCAGAGATGCCAGGGAAGCCGATCGGAACGCACAAAATGATGAAGAAGGTGGAATCAGCCTTCGAATGATATTTGACATGCTACAAACTCAGTAGGTCGCGATAGCGCAACTCCAAAATCAAAATCGATCCCTAAGCAGAATCGAACTCGATATATCACATGAAGTTGCTCATAGGGTCGAACCCGTGCAGGAAAAATTGAACGATAATGGATCAGGAACTAATCCTGCCATCATGAAAATGCTCGAGGAGCTCACTAAACGAATAGAATCAGGTGAAAAGAAAATCGAGCATAATGACAAAAAGGTAGAAACGTACAACTCACGAGTTGACCAAATACCGGGGGCCGTGCAGAAGCCTTTTCCTCAAAGTGCGGCTCCAAAGACCATTCCTAAGAAGTTCCGTATGCCGGACATCCCCAAGTACAACGGGACCACCGATCCTAATGAACACATCACTTCGTACACATGCGTAATAAAAGGAAATGACTTAGAAGATGATGAGACTGAATCCGTTTTGTTGAAAAAATTTGGAGAAACTTTATCGAAGGGGGCAATGATATGGTACCACAATTTGCCGCCCAATTCCATCGATTCTTTCGCCATGCTCGCCGATTGATTCGTAAAGGCGCATGCCGGAGCGATAAAGTTTGCGACTAGGAAGTCGGACCTCTTCAAAGTGAGACAAAAGGACAACGAAATGCTAAGGGAATTCGTATCTTGATTTCAGATGGAACGCATGGACCTACCCCCGGTTACCGATGATTGTGCTGTCCAAGCCTTTACTCAGGCTTTGAACGAGCGAAGTTCGATATCATCACGTCAACTAAAGCAAAATTTGGTTGAATATCCAACGGTAACCTGGGCCGATGTGCATAATCGATACCAATCAAAGATCAGAGTCGAGGATGATCAGTTGGGAGCTCCATCCGGTTCCGTTTACCCAAACAAGTCCGAAGGCAGGATTCAAAGCGACATCGACAGAGAGCCCCGATCGAATAGAGATCGATACCAACCATAAGCGCAGATCGAAGAAATAATGTACCGGGATGTAATCCCGTTCGAAATGATCAGAAGAATGATCGAGGTCAAAATTCTCGAGGGCTCATGAGTAAGAATGGCTTCGACAAACACGTCGAGCCTAAGGAAGCACCACGGTTATCGGAATACAACTTTATCATTGATGCTTCAGGTATTGTGTCAGCCATTGGACGAATCAAGGATACTAGGTGGCCCAAACCCCTGCAAACCAATCCAGCTCAAAGGAATCCGAATCAAATATGCAAGTACCATGGAACCCATGGTCACATAATCGAGGAGTGCAGGCAATTAAGGGAGGAGGTAGCTCATTTATTCAACGAAGGTCATCTTCGAGAGTTCTTGAGTCGCCGAGCAAAAAATCACTTCAGAGACAGGGATGCAAACAGGAAAAACGAACAAGAGGAACAGTAACACATGATTCATATGATCGTCGGTGAGGTCGATATCGCTCAGGGTCCGACATTTAAACGCACCAAAGTCACAATCATAAGGGAGAAGCGTACCCAGGACTACTTACTAGAAGATACCTTATCCTTCAACGATGAAGATGCAGAAGGGATCGAACAGACTTACAATGACGCACTGGTAATATCTATACGTGTGAATAAAATTCAAGTTAAATGTGTGTTGGTTGATCCAGGTAGCTCGGCGAATATTATTCGATCGAGGGTCGTGGAGCAACTCGGGCTTCAGGATCAGATCGTGCCTGCAGCTCGAGTCCTCAACGGTTTCAACATGGCGAGTGAAACCACCAAAGGGGAAATCATGTTCCCAGTAAAAGTGGCAAGAACAATCCAGGAAACAAAGTTCCACGTGATCGAAGGAGATATGAGGTACAATGCGCTGCTCGGAAGACCTTGGATCCATAATATGAGGATAGTACCTTCAAGGCTTCATCAAGTCTTGAAATTACCAACACCAGAAGGAGTCAAAATGGTGTACGGCACGCAACCAGCAGCCAAAAAGATGTTTGCAATTGATGAAGTAATACCGATATCGGCACTAAAATCAACAAAGGGACCAGAATCAAAGGCAAAACAGGATGTCAAATAGCAACCACAGTCGCCGGCCTCGACCAGATCGGAATAGCAGGAAATTATCGATAATGATGATTGTATGATACCTCGAACCTTCGTAATCCCCGATGATTCCAACGCCACAAAGTTAACGGTCGAAGAGCTGGAGCAAGTCACACTGATCGAGCATCTGCCCGATCGAAAGGTATACCTGGGCACGGGGTTAACTCCCGAGCTCAAGGAAAAACTCATTAAATTCCTTATTAAAAATATGGATTGTTTTGCTTGGTCCCACCTTGACATGACAGGGATCCAACCGGAGATCACCACTCAACGATTGAGTTTGGACCCGATGTTCAGATCGGTAAAGCAAAATAGAAGTCCACGATCCTCGGTAAAGCATGTATTCATCAAGGACGAGGTAACCAAACTTCTCAAAATAGTATCCATTCGGGAAGTAAAATATCCCGAGTGGTTAGCAAACGTAGTTGTAGTCCCCAAGAAGGGGAATAAACTTAGAATGTGTGTAGATTACAAAGACTTAAACAAAGCATGCCCTAAGGACTCCTTTTCACCGCCAAATATCGATCTATGATCGATGCCACGGCCGGCCACGAGATCCTCAAATTTCTCGATGCCTACTACAGGTACAACCAAATACAAATGAACTCGGAGGATCAGGAAAAGACCTCATTTATCACTAAGTACGGTACTTATTGCTATAATGGAATGCCGTTTGGGCTAAAAAATGCTGGTGCTACTTATCAACGCCTAGTGAACCGAATGTTCGAAGAACAAATAGGTAAATCAATGGAGGTTTATATTGATGACATGCTAGTTAAGTCCCTGCGCGCAGAGGACCATTTGACACATTTGCAGGAAACCTTCGACATATTGAGACAATATAACATGAAGCTCAACCTTGAGAAATGTGTATTCGGGGTCACTTCAAGCAAGTTCCTTGGCTTTATGGTGTCAAACCGGGGTATCGAGATCAATCCCGATAAAATCAAGGCAATCAAGGACATCACAATCGTGGACAGCGTTAAGGCTGTACAAAGATTAACAGGGTGGATAGCCACTCTAGGCCGGTTCATCTGGAGGTCTTCGGATCGAAGTCACGGGTTCTTCTCACAGCTCAAAAAGAAGAACAATTTCACTTGGACCCCGGAGTGCCAACAGATGTTGGAAGTACTAAAACGGTATCCTTCAAGCCCGCCATTGCTTCATACTCCAAAAACGGACGAGCCGCTCTACTTATATTTGGCAGTCTCAGAAGTTGCGGTAAGTGGTATCCTCGTTCGAGGAGAGCATGGTATGCAATTTCCGATTTACTATGTTAGCCGAACTTTAGGCAAAGCAAAGACCCGGTACCCACACTTAGAAAAATTAGTGCTTGCCCTAACAAGCACCTCTAGGAAATTAAAACCGTATTTTCAATATCACCCAATTTGTGTCGTAACCACTTACCCCTTCGTAATATTTTGCACAAGCCCGAACTCTCGGGACGATTGGCCAAATGGGCCGTCAAAATTAGTGGGTACGATATCGAATATCGACCCGAAATGGCCATCAAGTCCCAAATCTTAGCAGACTTCGTGGCCGACTTCACATCAACCCTCGTACCCGAGGTCGAAAAGGAACTTTTGAAAAAAGTGGGTACGTCTTCGAGGGTGTGGACCCTTTTCACAGATGGTGCTTCAAATGTGAAGGGGTCTGTTCTAGGCATCGTTTTGAAGCCGCCTACGGGAAGCACAATTAGACAATATATCAAAACCCCTAAGTTGACAAACAATGAGGCCAAATACGAGGCCATGATTGCAGGTCTCGAGCTGGCTAAAAGCCTAGGAGCAGACATCATCGAGGCCAAGTGTGACTCCCAACTCGTGGTTAACCAAGTCAACAAAACCTTCGAGGTTCTAGAAGATCAAATGCAAAGGTACTTGAACAAATTACAGGTAACCATACACTGGTTCAAAGAATGGACCCGACAGCATGTACCTCGAGAGCAGAATGCTGAGGCCGAATTCCTTGCAAACTTGGGATCATCAGTCGAAGATGATGAAATTAGCTCGGGGACTGTCGTACAACTTTCAAAGTCGGTAGTCGAAGAAGGCCACGCCGAGATAAACTCCAAAAGGCTAACTTGGGATTGGAGGAACAAATACATGGATTATTTGAAGAATGGGAAACTTCCGTCAGATCCAAAGGAATCGAGGACTCTGTGAATGAAAGCTGCACAATTCACATTGACCAAAGATGGGATATTGTACAGAAGGACGTTCGATGGGCCATTGGCAATATGCTTGGGTCCGGGAGACACCGACTACGTCCGGCGAGAAGTTCACGAGGGCACTTGCAGGAACCATTCCGGTGCTAAATCACTGGTTCACAAAGTCATCAGAGCAGGGTATTATTGGGACAGTACGGAAAAGGATACTAAGGAGTTCGTTCGGAAATGCGACAAATGCCAAAGACATGCGCCGATGATTCATCAACCCGGGGAGCAGCTTCATTCAATCTTATCCCCATGGTCGTTCATGAAATGGGGAATGGATATCGTCGGCCCTCTGCCATCGGCCCCAGGTAAAGCTAAGTTCATTTTATTTATGACTGATTATTTCTCTAAATGGATTGAAGCACAGGCCTTCGAGAAAGTCAGAGAGAAAGAAGTTATAGACTTCATCTAGCATCACATCGTATGCCGATTCGGGATACCCACCGAGATAGTGTGCGACAAGGGAAAATAATTTATCGGCGGCAAAATAACGAACTTCCTCAAAGATCACAAAATACAAAAGATATTACCACGCCGTATCATCCTAGTGGGAACGGACAGGCTGAATCAATGAAGAAAAACATCATTCAAAACCTAATGAAGAGGTTGAATGACGCTAAGGGGAAATGGAGAGAAATTTTGCTTGAAGTTGTTTGGGCATATCGGACAACGACAAAATCCAGTACGGGGGCAACAATAGTTGGATAAAAGTTCCAATGTACGAGATGAGATTTGTTTGTCATTCTTAAGGTGAACTGTAATGAGGAAGCATTAGGTGACTTAAATTTATACATAGAGGATAAGCAGCGAAAGATTAACCCGGAGTTGGGTAGCAGACCTTGGTCATAATAAATCAAAGTAAGTGTTGTGGTATGGTATAAGCTACCTAGATATAGTAAAGCCATAAGCTAGCTAAGCGAGGTTATGAAACAAGATATAGCAATAGTCATAAGTTCGACAAAGTATCGAGCGAAAAACTTCAGTACACCTATAGATTTCCAGAGGGACAGCTTGTCATAGTTCTGTATATGTTTACAAAGTGAGGCCTAGAGATTGGCTAAAATATGAAGGAAAAAGGAGATAAGGGTCACATAGGCGCACATATAAGGACAGAGTCGTACAAGCTGCAGGACATAAGGTAGCAACAATTACGGGATTAGAAAACTTTCGACCACAAGTCATGGTGTGAGAAAGAGGCCTAAACGGGGGAAAGCCCTGGCTTTTGGATTTATTCACACATTAGTTGCCTAGATGGAAAGGACTGTAGTAAAGTATTTTAAGAGCTATAGTTTATGAGACTGATCAACTCGTCAGTCTACATTCGAGGACGAATGTTCCAAAGGGAGGAATGATGTTTCACCCCATGTTTTCGTACGTAAGAGTACGTCGTAAGTTAATTGATGTAAGCTCAGAATTGAAATAAAATTAGAAATGTTAATAAAGTTTTTTATTAATGTTAATGTGGAGGTTACAAATATTGAAGATTATGAACAACAAGTACAAAGAGGGTTGGAAGGTTCGGAAGCTAAAGGAATTGAAGAAAACAATGTTTCGTCGAAAGTCGACAAGTTGGTAATGTAATAACATGTACTTTTGGGGGTGATACTAGGGTGATTAACATGATAATGAGGTTATGTTATGAATTAGGTTAGTCGTATAATAGTCGTGTGTTATGTTTTGAAGTCAAGCGAGTTGTGGAACAAAAGTCGATGAAAGTCATCACAAGTTACGTTCATAAGTTTTACTGAAAATTTGGGTCAAATGTAACTGCGATTTTCTCCCAATATATTTAGAGTTATGGGGTGTTCAACGCATAAAATTGAAGCTCTATTAGTCTACTTTCTAACACATTAAACTGTTTCTTAAAACAACATCGGAATAGAGAGATATGGGCGTTTTTGCAAAACTGCGCAGGCTGCTAGGTGACAAGTAGCTGTGTCACCTACTTGCTTAAATGAGAGCCCAAAAATGGGCCATTCCGGGTCGTCCAAAGAGGAATTTTAAAGGACTATTTTATTCATATATTAGAATGAAAATAGGTCATATAAACCAGACATAAACTCTGCAAAAATCCTCCCAAAAATTTCCCACAAACCCCAATTGATTTTCTCTCCCTTTCAAGTTCTAATAAGAGGTAAAACCTAGAGTTTGAAGAACCAAGTTAGGAGCTGAGTCATCAAACAAATAAGGTGAGTTTACTGCTCTCTTTCATCCATTTTATTCTGCTGTAAATTCATGGTAAGTCATTCTATACTTGTAAGAACTCACGGGACGGTGATCGGAAGCCGTGAGTTCGAGTTATTCACTTGTAGCGGACTGTTTTGTGGATTGTTTTGTGTTGCTGTTGGGCTGCGTGTTTTACTACTATTTTGTGGAGTTTTAGAGGAGGAAGGGTGTGGAGAAACACTATATAACTGTAGGGTGGTGGGCTGTTCGTTCGTCGTAACATTTTCGGGTCGTTTGACACTACTACGGTGGTCGTTTTATGTATGAACAGATTGAGGCATGTTGGGCTGTTTTGTAGTATTTGATGGTGTATATAAGGTTGGAAGATAATGAATATATGTTGTTATTATTGTGTTCTTGTGTTGTTGATGTTATCTTGAATTTGGAGGAAGTAAGGATTATAGGGGAGATGCTGCCCGTTTTAATACAAAATAAGTTTGTCGTTTGTTGTGCGTTAGTTGTACCTTTCGTAACATAATGATAGTATTATTATCGTTGTTGTAGATTAAGGTGCGAAGAGGCGAGTTCAACTTGATGATTGGAAAGATTGTGATAAGGTATGTAAAGGCTAAACCTTTCTTTCATTTGGCATGATCCAGTAACTACGTGTGTTTGACAACGAGACATAAAGAGATGTTCATACGCCCGAATTTATATACACTATCCTAGTCTCGTAAGTTACAGTATTCTCCCTTAGCGGTACTTCATATTCAGTGTAGTTTTGTCTTCTGTCAGCCAAGAGAGCAGAGAGTATATATATATACAGTATTACAGTATTTTCACCACCATCGAGCTATAATTAATGGGGCAGGCCCCTATTGGGCTACCTCTGATCAGATGGTGAGTCATATACCGAGCCTATTGTAGGAGAGCGCCTATGAGCAAGCCTGGTATGGCCGAGATACAGAGCCTAGTATGGTCGAGCGCCTATGAGCGAGCCTACTACGGTAGAGCAGTTACACATACCGAGCCTTAAAAGGCCGGACAGCTATTTTACTTACTATATTGAGAGAGTTGAGTCAGTATCAGCAGCTAAGCATATTTTTAGATTATCTTTGACTCCCAGTTACTTTCAGTTATTATGTTATCAGTTCAGTTTCATCTTGCAGTTATTTTGTTGCCTTACATACTCGGTACATTATTTTGTACTGACGTCCCTTTTGCCGGGAATGCTGCATTTCATGCCTGCAGGTCCTCATTGACAGTTGGACAGACCCGCCCAGCAGACAGAGTCAAACATCAACTTAGTTGGTAAGCTCCACTTCCTCAGAGTTGCCAGGTCTAGACCTTGGAGTCCATTGTATATATATACAGGTTTGATGGGTAGGTCGAGGCCCTGTCCCGACCATGGTACTGTTCAGTTATCTCTAGAGGCTTGTAGACAATCCTGTATAGTTTGTATATCAGTAGATGTTCATGGCGGCCTCGTCAGCCTCCACGGTTATATATATATGAGTTTTTGGGTATGTTTACCCCATAGATGAGAGAGATGTTATTTTCAGACGGTTCAGAATATGGTCTCATCGACCTAAGTTGAGGGTTACCCCTCCAGAGTCCACAGTTACAGAGTGGTACACTCGGGCCGAGTACGGCACCGGGTGCCTGCCACGCCTCCCTAGGTTCGGGGTGTGACAAAGCCGCCCTCATCCGAATGGCTGCCCAGAAACAACAAATCGAAAGATACTATAATCGAAGAGCCAATCTTCGACACTTCAAAATAGGGGACTTAGTTCTGAGGAAAGTCATCCTCAACACTCAAGATCCAAACGAGGGGAAACTCGGCGTAAATTAGGAAGGACCACTTCAGGTCCTCGGTGTCATCGAAAAAGGATCTTACAAGCTTGGCACGATGAACGGCGAACAACTGCCAAATAATTGGAACATATCACTCCTCAAACGATGGTATTGGAACATATGACTCTCTCCTTTTTTCGTTTATATTCGATACTAACTTATTGCAGGTGTTCGATCAAAGACATCGGGAAACTCTCAACACAAAGACCTTAGGTTTTAAAGCATGCGTTGCACTCTTTTTCGCTTAGATCGGTTTTTGTCCCAAATGGGTTTTTTCGGCGAGGTTTTTAACGAGGCAACAATTATTTGTGCTACCTGGGGACAATTCAATAGTATCCGACGCTTCTTTACAATCAACCTCGAATATTAGGGGGCATCACCCTCGGATGTTATGTTCCAAGGAAGATTCCTTGTGTCAACAGGGTCTCAATAGGAAAATTTTGCAAAGGGCCAAACGATCAAGTGAACCGTGCCCATGTAGATTGCACGAGCCCTAATGACAAAACATGTACGCATGAATGATCTATTGAAAAAAGTACCTTTTCCTTATGAGATGTTACATGCTAAATTTATACTTTACAATTTCGTACTTACGATATTTTACGAAAATCGGCTCAAGAGCCAATCGCAACTAAAGCTCGAGCAATTAACCCCGTACTCGGGGACTGTCGTCCGAAAATCGACATGCTCGAATTGTTAAACTTCGAAATCTTAAGACCTTAAAAAGGCAATCCTCGATTTTGTAGGCCACGGCCACCCCACTCGGAGATTGATACTTCAAACAAGTTTGAAGTATAATCGAGAGACAAGCCCGATGGGCAAATATCAAGTTAAAGGCTAGGGCCAAACTAACACGGTTCGGAGACGTCCGAATTCCGTAATCAACAGGCCTTCAAATATTTTCATAAAATCGGTTAAAAAAGGGCTACCCTTGGCAATTTTACATAGGGTTTCGATAACATCGACCCTTGAAAACCTTAAGAGGTACCAAATTGAACAAACTTATACTAAGGCATAACAAAGTTTTTTGACAACATTGAATCCTAATCGGTAAAGATTTATCTCATGCTAAGGCATAACAATTTTTATATATGATTAAACTTTTAAGCCAAAAAAGGAAAAAGCCACTATTTTGAGGCCATATCGGCCCGATTCAAGAGCGTAAGGGCCATTAAATTGTCGAGCTCGAGGACCCGCCCTCGCTTAACCAAAACCTAAGGGTTTTTTCTACTCCGAGTTCGAGCAAGTACTCACTCGACTATAAAAACTATAGTAATCCGATTTCGACAAAATTGTCACAAGGCAACGAAGTGAGTCAAATTTCTCACAAGACCTGAAGTATATCAGACTTATCATAAGGCGAAAGCAAAACAAAGTTTTCACAAAACAAAAATCAGAGACAAATCAAAAAGAAAAAGGATCTTTCATATATACAAAAGTATTTACAAAGATCACTCAGGGTCTAACACAAAAAATCCAAAAAAGAAGAAGAAAAAATTCTAAGCGCCTAATCTTCCCCGGGAGCCTTATCTTCATCTTCTCCACTCTCGAATCCACTTGCGCTCCCGAAGTCATCATCATCAGAGAGCAAAGCTTTGGCTTCGGCCTCGAGCACTTTCAAGTTCTCGATACCGGCAGTGAGGTCAAAACCACGAGCATGAATTTCTTCGAGAGTCTCTCTCCGAGACTAGACTTGGCATACTCGAAAACGCAGAATGATCGGACTTGAGCTGCATCGAAAATTTCCTTTGCTCGAGCGTGAGCAGCTTCAACATTAGCTCGGTAGACGGCCACGACCGCCTCTGCCTCTGCCTTTACTTTTTCTACCTCAGATGTGGCCTTTGCAAGCTTAGCGGCCAATCGAGCCTCGAGCTCCTCAATTTTCTTGGCTCGGGCCAAGCTCTCCTCCTTCACGCTTTGGATTTGACGCTCAACCGAAGACAGCTGGGCTCAAGCCGTATCTTTCTCCGACGCGAGGTGGTCCATATTCTGCTTCCACCCCAAAGTCTCTGCCTCTTTCATCTCAGCCTCCTCGTGAAGCTGCTCAATCTTTTCGGCCTTCTGCTGAACCTGCAGGATCTAAGTGTTAGTCGCCAATATCAAATTGATATGTCAAGCTCCCAAAAATTTACATTACCTGCTCGATGAGATCGGTCTTCTCTTTATGAGCTGTTGCCAATTCACCTCGGAGGTCCCTGACCTCCTCTTCTTTTTGCACGTAGAGGATTTTGAGGGCATATCTCTCCTCCGTGAGACTTTTGAGATCGTCCTCACACCGGTTCAGCTCAACTCGGGATTTGGAAAACGCTTCCCGCTGAAGAGTCACAACCTATGGAGAAAGGAAGGAAATCAGACAAAAGGAAATAAAAGCAAACGTAAACCTAATAACGGGGGCTGAAATCTACCTGGTTCAGGAGTCGCTGAGCCTCATCAAAAATGATTGATGCATCCAAGTCAGAAATATCATCGACCCTCGTGAAACAGCCACAGAATAAGTCATCCCCTTCGTGGGCTGTTCCCACATCGGGGGTCTCCATAGACTGGCCTCCCGAAACTGCCCTTCAGAAAATGTAAGGAGGGGCGGCGAATTATCAATATTGATTGCCCCAAGCAAGACACTTGGGTCACTCTCTCCTTTTCGGAGGGCCTCGGAATCGAACCCTTCAGGCACACCCGCCGATTGTTCGTCACGACAGACAGGCACACTCGCTAGTTGTTCGGCACGGCAGGAGACATTTTCAACCCCCAATGACTCGGGGACTTTGCTCAGACCATATTCCGAGATCTCCTCGGTCCGAAGATGAGCCTCCTCGACCGTCACCGGCTCAGCTGCTTTTGAAGCTTCGGCGCTTCCCCTCTTTTGAGCCACCAACTCATAGTCAGCATCTTCTTTCTCCTCTTCTTCATCTTGTAGCTTTTGGGCTACGTCAGCAAGCAGAGCGGTAGTGTCATTCTTCGACTTACGAGCCTTGATCTTCTTAGGCTTTGGAGTATCGGAAGGCGAGACCCTTCTCCTCTTCTTATCCTTAGCCGATTTCGGGGCGTTCTCTTTCCCGGGTGGGGGCAGCCTCATGATAGCTTTGTCCGAGACCTGTGTGAGAGGAAATTTAGTAAAATAAAAAAGAAAACATTTCACAAGAAGGCATCAAACACGGACAGAGAAGCTTACCATTATTTTTGGCCTTCCATCGGCCCTCGGCCAAATTGCGCCTCAAGCGCTCAGAGTACAAAAAGGTCAAGGCTAGTTTCTGAACCCAGCCTTCAAGGTTCGGGATTGCACCGGGCACCCAAGAAACCGCTGCATCATAGTGAAGGATGTAAATACGGAAAGACAAAAGAAACAAAACGGTGAATGGAACTATAGGTGAGTTTGTTCTTACGCTTCATGTTCCACTCTTCAGGGAATGACATCTTCTCGGCCGGGATTATGTCAAAAGTCTTCACTCAGACAAACTGGCCCATCCCTCCTCAATCATTGTCCTCGTCTATGTTTGAGAACAACACCTTTATAGCCCGGCGTTGAAGCCTTACTAATCTGCCTCGATAGAGACGGAGGCTGTACAGTATAATGAGATGATCGAGGGTGAAAGACATCTCTTCGACCTTGCTCACGAAAAATCGGAGCAAAATAACGATGCGCCAGGAAGAGGGGTGGATTTCGCCAAGGGTTATGTAGTATTGGCGACAGAAATTGATAATAATGGGATCGATAGGACCCAGCGTGAAAGGGTAAGTGTAAACACTTAAAAACCCTTTCACATGAGTGGTAATATCCTCCTCGGGGTTATGAATCACCACCTCTTTATTTTCCCAATGGCAATCATTTTCACCTGCTCAAGATCGCCCTCGGTTATCGAGCATATGCATCTCGACATTGGTTCACAACGGCCAGGGACCAACGAGGGTTTTTCAACTTTAAAATCGGAAGTAAGGTCGCATGACCCGGGAACGCAGTCTTCGATGCGTGGCTCCACCGGCATTTTATCGCCGGCCACGATGAGGAGGCTTTTTCCTTTTGAGGAATGATTTTTGATGTTTTCGCCTTTGTTGTAGGAGTTTAAAGAAAGAAGAAGACGAAACTTGTTGTTTTAAGAAAAGATTGGCAAATGGGATTTGAAGAACCTGCAGAATTGATAAGCTTAAAGGGAGTAGAAGAGTTTTTGAAGATTAGGGGAAATTTTGAAAGTAAAGTTTGAGAAAATTATGAATATGGTCTATTTATAATATCTGCTATGACGGTTTGAAAACACTAGTGTAAGGCCCCATGAAATTTTTTACTCAAAACCGGAGAGCTCGTAGTGCCAAGTTAGGAATACGTTCGGACCCTTTGGACTGACCTATGCATTAAAAAGTCAAGGAATAATGTTTTCCAGGAAAGTGCAGTTCTGCGGTCCAGTATGCGATCGCATAACAGCTATGCGGGCCGCGTAGTCGCCGCAGAGTGAAGTAGTGTGTTGGTCAATTTTGAGGTCAACCATGCGGCCACTTATGCGATCGCATAATCAATCTGCAGGCCGCATAGTCATCGCATAATCCCCTTGGGATTTTGCGAGGGGCAGTTCTGCGGTGCATTATGCGACCGCAGAATAGGTATGCGGACCGCATTTCTGTCGCATACCCAGACTGTGTGTTCAGGTTTTGGGACCATTTTTGCGGTCCATTTTGCGGGCCGCATGTCAGGTATGCGATTGCAGATCATGTCAGGGCTCCTATTTTCTAAATTTTAAAACCCGACCCCATCCTATTAAAAACACCCCGTTAGACCATTTTTCTATTATTTCACTACATATTGACTGAGAGGGGAAGTTCTAGAGATAAGGAGTGATCTTCATCAAGTCCCCACTCAACCCTTGCCCCAAATCCTTGAAGATTGTCAAGTGAAATTGCTAGGTCCTCACCCTAAGAGGTAAGAACTTGTATCCTCACTTATAATTTCGAAATTTCTATTAAGGCAAGTGATTAGCAAGTGAGTTCATGGGTATAAGAGTTAATGATCTTGCATGCATAAAAGATAATAGGGTATGGGGAGGTTGTGAACCAAAAGGAAGGCAATTGTGGTATAGGATAACGAAAATCCCTCACAAAAGGGTCCTAGAATCACTGTGCACACTTAGTGCTTGGTAATATGCTCAAATGAGCTAGAATCCTAATCATGTCTCTAATTCTTGGTTCAATTTGCAATTCTTATAAAATAGATTGAAGTGCTAAGAGTCCTGAAATTTATTATAAAGAATTAAGGAAAGTTTTATTGAGGTATGTATGGCTAAAAACCCCTCCTCTTAGAAATCGAGCTTCCATGGTACCCGCGTAAGTGTTGTAAGTTCGTAACGTGATTGATGCAGTACTTGTAATGTTAAGTGAATTGATGTTGTGAAAAATGTATGTGGTAGGTACTTCTTCATGTGTCTAATGTGTTATTCTTTGTAAATGGAGGATGTGCGGAGAACATGATCTATGTGCTAAATGCCTACATGTCATACCAAGGTTACTTTGGGACTAATATGCCAAACTTGACGAATTCCTCTCTATGCTTATGACTTAAATTGCTTTTGTATATGATCTTAAGTGGCAAAGTAAATGTTAAAAATGGGAACAATGTGAAACGCGAGTTATGGAATGTGGTAATTATGGCCCCAAGTGCCGATGAACTAATACTTGTGTAACCAAAGATTGGAGTGAGATGATTAACAGAAAATGGTAACGTCTCGGGGAGACGGCTTATCCGATCGGGCCATGATCGGACGCCGTGTTATACACACATGGTGGTAATGTATTGATGATTGAAACTGGAAAGTGAGAATGAATAATGGTAACGTCTCGGGGAGACGGCTTAGCCGATCGGTCCGTGATCGGACTTCGCTCAAGAAAGCGGTGGTAATGTGGATAATGATGCAACACTATGGGATGCCCTAATCTAAAATCTCAGAAACTTTGTGAAAACTATGTGAACCTCTTATATTGTTGATGTGGTGCTTATTTGAAACTTTGATGTCTTTATGATTTCCTCTTTACTCTTATATGGTTGTTCTTCCCAACAGGATGGTGTTTAGTTATACATACAGTACTATTCCATGGTACTAACGCCCCTTTTGCCGGGGGCGCTACATTTTTAAATGAATATAGGTGGCTCCATAGCGGATAGTGCCGATCGCGCATAGCGGAGCATCCTCCTCTCAAAGTCTTGGTGAGCCCCTTTCTCCTTCAAGGGGTTATGTTGTACACCCTTTTTTTATAGATATCTACTTTTGAGGTATAGCCGGGGCCTTGTTGCCGGCGTTGTTATCATTGTCTTTTGTATCCTTAAAGGCTCCATAGACGTTTTTGTGGGTTATGTTCAGGCGTTGGATGGGTCCGTGAACTATGTTGTAATTATAAGCTCTTACTTTCTTCTAAACTATAACTGTATGAAATCTTGGAAACCTAACTACGGCTTAAGGTTGTGTTATAAAATGAACTATCAATGTTGAATGTACAACCCCTCTTATTGTCTAGTTAAACGGAAACCGGATTCCTTAATCACATTGAGTTGGGTAGAAAGTGTTTGATAAGGCTTGCTCAGTTGGGTTCACTCGATTGAGCGCCGGTCGCGCCTCCCGAGGTTGGGGAGTGACAACTAGTGGCCGACCATCAACTGACACTAATTAATGATCTTGAGAACTGTGCAGACGCGATGCTTTGGTCGCCTCCGTTGCTTATGTCACGAGGGTGATGTCATAATTGGTCGAGGTACAAAATCGAAGGCTCAATTTGTTTCTTCTCATTACACTCCAATAAACGAGGGGACTATCTGTATACTTTCAAAATCGGGCCTACCCGATTTTACTATTTGATCGAGACGAGGGAGTTGCATCGGGGGTAGCCTCGTAGTGAATCAGACCCGAGCTCGAAGACGAGGCATCGAGTCTAAAGATCGAAGTGTCCGTTGAGACCGAGGCCAGCAGCAATCGAGATTAAGTATGACCGACTTCGAGAGAAGTGCAATAACGGAAAGGCGAGATATCCGTAACCGGCCGAAGATCACGGCGAGAACAGATCAAATCAAGGGCGGTTATTTGTACCAATCATGAGATTTACTTCCGTAATTAGAATTGTACTATAATTAGGATTCCTCTAGTATATAAAAGAGGGTCCCAACTCCCCATTATCTGCAAAGACCTTACATTCACGAATATCAAGGCAATATAATATTTCTTTCTTTTGCTCGTCAACTTATTGCTCTTTATTTTGTTCTTACTTCACTACTCTCGAAGGTTCATCAGCTCGAGGGCATTGTCCAAGCATTGGTTTGTTTTACATTCTTGTCAATTCCCACCATTTATCTCTAAGTTAATCAATTGGTATTAAGTGAAATCACGTATCCTTAAAACCACATTACAAGTTTAATTGTTACTCGATTTTTAGGGTAAACAAATATATTAGAAGAAAGTCTATTATAAAGATGTGTTGTGTCTCTTTTTCTTTATAAAAGAACTTACCTAGGTTTGAAGGTTAGTTATATTTTATACTTATGATGATTTCAGTTGCACATGATTTATACACTCCATGACTATGCTGGTGAATTTTTTTTTTTTTGGGGTGCGTCAGGCCCAAGCAATAGTGCAAGATCAGGGCAACGCACAAAGGCCCAGATAGCAAGCTACCTTGATGGATCTTTCCCCTTAAAAAATTGAGTTAATATCGTATGAGCCGATGGCCTACATATCAAATATTAAACTGATAAGAACAAATACTACACTTGATCTTAGCCAAAAGGCCGAGAAAGGTATATGCTGGTGAAATTAAATTCTCAATTTACTAACTAATTATTTTTCACTTTGTCTACCTTCGACATGATATAGTTAATCTATCTCATAATTTGATGAGAATATTTTAAAAACCATCAAGACGTTGAGAAATCAATGGCGCGCGCGCGCACACACACACACACACACATATATATATATATATATATACATATATATTAAGAGATTGTCTACTAAGTAGTTGTTGGTTTGATTGCACAAATAACGGTGTTTAAGGCGGTAACAGACTGAACCCACTTTTTGTTCTTTTGCCAGTTAAAATATCATTGGTACTTTTGTAAAAATATCTTTTCTTTCTCTAAATTAATAATAGGAGCATAAAAAATACTATCACAGAGTAAGGCCCCTAGATTATATATTGGATGCACCGTATTATATATTGGTTGGTAGGTAATATTCAAAATATCGAGCTTTAAGGATGTAAATTATTGTGCCTATTGTGCTTCTGTGGTAATTAACTGAATTTTTATAGACTCAAAAATATTTATTGTTAAAGTTAAAATTCTCATTATTTTTATTTTTATTTTTATTTTGTCTTGCTGAAGGTTAAATTGTCCTATGCTAAATTACAAGTAAGCATGGCAATGAAAATAGTCGTGTACAATTAATTTTGTGAGTTGTAATAATCAGATATATTGAAGCTTTATATTCTCATGGAACATGATGTTTCTAAATTTTATTCAATTGATGAAAAACCACAAAAGAATCTAATTTATAGTTTCTGTATGGGTCCAAATTTGGCAACCACGATAGTTACCAAGTAGGACGAGGAACGAGGTTATCGTGGCGCAACATCTGATGGTCGTCGTGATAAAGGACGATGACCAAGAGCGGTCAGTCGAGATGAGATGTCAACGATAGTTTAGACTTAGTGGGAGACAGTAAGAATATGCTTTTCGAATATTCTTTATGTTGTACTTTTTAGGGTTTCTTGGGAGATTGTCCCTTATAAATAGGAAGAGTGAGTAAAGAAAAAGGGGATCCGGGCAAGAGACAAAAGAACACTTTGTAACAGATTTATCTGAGAGAATATACTAGAAAGGCCTTATTCATTAAGTGCAAAAATATACATCATGGTTCTACATTGACAGGGTCCAAAGATTCCTCAATCATCTCATATCTCTTCTCTTTCCACTTTGTTACCGAGGAAAGAAGCTTTCCGAGAGATCTCAATAATTGGGTAGCAACTTCGTATGATTACACCGATCGCATTTACTTAAATTGATTGCATATTTATGTTGCTGCATTTATGAGCATTTAATCGACTCAAACATATTAACCAACGTCTTTCATTTTGTTTATTCTATCTATCATTTGGTCTAGATTTATTATCCTTAACTAAGATTCACTCCTCTTCTCATCATTGATTGATTTAATCAAAAGGTTTAATACTTTTTTGGTCAAATAATTTGGCGCCGTCTGTGGGGACTTCTTTAGTTAAGATTTTAGTTCCATCTAGATCATAAAAAGGGATAGCCATCTCTTCCTAGCTTTGCATAAACTAACAATGGCAGGCAAAGGAGATGCAAGGTTAAAAGCGATAGCGGGTGTCACAGCCAACATCCTGGACACCATCAACGAAGACAGCAAGGAAGACAACGAAAACGTGACACCAAACGCTACACCTAGGCGAGACGCTTCACCTCCCCCACGCGAAAGCGTAACTGCTTCGCGCGAAAAGGAAGCCTCTACGTCTACAACAAGAGAGGCACCACCGGCGGTGAAAAGACTACTGGAAGAATGGCTAACAAACACTCTGAACAACATACTTGATAAACCCGCTCAAAGGGAGAATAGAGACATTACACACATAGATGTCACGACAATCGCTGGCGAACAAGATGCCCCCCGCACAGGTAACACTCATACTACTGTTGATGCAGGTAATGACGCACTCGCAGCCATTCTAAGAAAATGGAGGAAATGGAAAATGAGAATAAGGCACTCCGTGACCAAATGAAGGAGCATCAAGAAAGGGTCGATAAAATACCAGGCGCCCCAAAGTTGTTACCAAAACGGGACATTGGTCGATTCATCGAGCAACCATACAATGAGGAAGCAGCCCCCACGCCATTCCGAAAACCTTCAAAATGCCACCATACCTGAAGATATATGACGGTACTACAGACCCAGGAGATCATATCATCCACTACGTCACAGCCGTAAAAGGCAACGATCTTTCGAAAGAACAAATACCATCGGTGCTACTGAAAAATTCGGCGAAACCCTAACAAAAGGAGCCCTAACCTGGTACTCATAACTACCAGCACGGTCAATAGCAACATTTGAAGAAATGGCGGACAAGTTTGTTACCGCTTATGTAGGAGCTAAAAAGGCGGAAGCCAGGGTAAATGACATATTTGCCGTTAGGCAGACGCACGGCGAGGGACTCAGGGACTTCCTAGCCCGGTTTAACAGGGTGAGAATGAGCCTACCGAATGTGTCAGAGGGGATGGCGGTAGCAGCCTTCCAGAATGGGTTAAGCAGGAATGGGTCGAGAGCAATCAGAAAGCTGTTAAGCAGGCTCATGAAATACCCTCCCACCACTTGGGAAGAAATCCATAACGCATATTGCGCCGAGGTAAGGGCCGACGAGGATGACCTCAATGGCCCGATCCAACGGCTGACGTCAGTTCAAGCCGAAGCAAGGAAAGATCGTCGCAATGACGGTCGAAGGGATCAGTAAGGCCCCCGTCTCGGCCGAGAAACACATCAGCTCTACATCAGGACATCCATCCCACCTCCTCCGCGGCACACAGATGTCCCTCCTCGACATACCGTGCCACATCGAAATGAAAGAGGTATGCCTCCGCTCTTATCTGCTCACAATTTTAGTGTTTCCCTTTCAGAAATAGTGTACGCACTAGAGAAGCTCGGCCCAAAGGTACAATGGCCGCAAAAGATGAAGTCCGACCCAAGAACCCGGAAGTCGAACGTTCTTTGCGAGTTCCACCAGGAAAGGGGTCATAAAACCGAGGATTGCATAGGTCTGCGGTAGGAGGTAGTGAGAATGCTAAATCAGGGACACCTGAGAGAACTGCTCAGCGACCAAGGACGAGCTAACTTTGCCCGCGGACGCGAACAACCACAGGGACCTCCAAAACCGCCCTCTCCCGCTCGTACCATGCAGATGATCATTGGTGGAGGCGATGACACAGCAATAAACCATGTAAAGTTCACCACTACACACAAACTCAAATGGTCGATCACTCATGAATGGTATGATGGCCTCGAAGATGGTATCTTCTTCGATAAATCAGATACCGACGGTTTGTCTTTCCCTCACAACGATGCTCTTGTTATCACTTTACGTATTGCAGATACTGATGTAAAAAGAATAATGGTGGACGACGGAAGCGGCGCGTGTATTATCCGTCCTCGTACAGATGAGACTCGAAGATAAAATAATACCGCATCGTATAACACTAACGGGTTTTAATAATGCAGTCGATCAAACTTCTGGAGAGATAATGCGACCCGTTCTAGCCTGAGGAGTTACCCTGTAAACAACGTTTCAGGTCGTGGACCAAGACACAGCCTACAACGCTATCATAGGGCGCCCGTGGATACACGCTATGTGAGCAGTACCGTCAAGTCTCTATCAAGTAATCAAGTTCCCTACTCCATGGGGGGTATTCAGCATCCGGGGCGAACAACGCACCGCACAAGAATGCTATCGTATTGCCCAGGACTGCACACACACCCAACAACTAAAAGGAGTGAGCACGGAAGCATAGCAATTAGCGATATCGGGAACCAAACTCTACGTACAGACAGACGTTATCAAGGATCCCGACATCGTGGAAGCCTCTGAGTCAACCATACAAGATCTCGATCCCGTCCAACTAGACGACAACGACAGCACAAAAAAGGCTTATATCGGGCACAACCTCTCAGAACCAGGTAAGTTTCATAAATTCTTAACTGACAATGCCGATATGTTTGCCTGCTCCCATTCAGATATGTCGGGCATCCCGAAAGACATCGCCATGCACAAATTGAATGTTGACCCCCTCTATCCACCGGTGCGACAAATGAGGAGAAAATTCAACGTCGCAATCAACAAAGCCGTCAACGAATAAGTCGATAAGCTGCTCGCCAATGGCTCCGTCCGAGAGTCAAAGTATGCCCAGTGGGTCGCCAATATGGTCATGGTGAAGAAGAAAAACGGAAAGTGGCGGATGTGTGTTGATTTCGCGGACCTAAACAAGGCATGCCAAAAAGACTCATTTCCATTGCCACACATCGACCAGCTCATCGACGCAACAGCGGGACACGAGTTGCTAAGCTTTTTAGATGCCTACTCGGGTTATAACCAGATCCTCATGGAGGAAGAGGACCAAGAGAAAACTACTTTCATCACTCACCATGGAACGTACTGCTACAGAGTCATGTCGTTCGGACTAAAGAATGCGAGCGCGACATACCAAAGGTTAGTCACTAAGATGTTCAAAGATCAACTCGACAAAACAATGGAAGTCTACTCGATGATATGCTAGTTAAATCAAAAAGGAAAGAAGACCACATCGATTACCTGAAGGAAGCCTTCGACATACTGAGGCGGTACGGCATGAAACTAAACCCCGAAAAATGCGCCTTCGGCGTAACCTCAGGCAAATTTCTCGGTTTCCTGGTGTCACAAAGAGGCATCGAGGTCAATCCAGATCAGATTAAGGCCATCGAAGGAATACCCAAAATGTTAACCAGCAAAAAGCAGGTACAAAAATTGACGGATCGGATAGCCGCCCTGTCAAGGTTCATCTCACGGTCATCAGATAGGTGCCATAAAAATTTTAATGTGCTAAAGAAAGACAACGGGCTCTAGTGGAATTCAGAATGTGTCGACGCCCTAAGAAAACTAAAAACATACTTGTCCTCGCCGCCACTACTCGCCAAGGCAGATCCAGGAGAATGCCTCCTTGTCTACCTAGCCGTCTCCGAAGTCGAGGTAAGCGCAGTTTCGGTAAGCGCAGTTTTGCCGATTTACTATATCAGCAAAACCTTAATTGACGCCGAAACGAGGTATCCCCACCTCGAAAACATAGCTTCACGGAAGCTTAGACCGTATTTTCAATGTCACCCCATAAAGGTGGTGACGACTTTTCCCCTTAGAAGCATCCTGCACAAACCCGAACTGTCGGGTAGATTGGCCAAATGGGCCATTGAATTGAGCAAGCACGATATAACATATCAACCGCGAACTGCGATAAAGTCACAAGTACTCGCCGACTTCAGTGCAAAAATACTGTCCGAGGTCGAGCAAGAAGCGCTCCACACCTCCCCTGGACGACCCGACATTTGGGTCCTTTACACCGACGACGCATCTAATGCGTCGGGGTCTGGATTGGGACTCGTACTTGAAATCCCAACAGGCGAAGTGATTCGCCAATCCATACGGTGTCCCGAAATGACTAACAATGAGGCCGAGTATGAGGCCGTAATTGCAGGACTGAAATTGGCCCTCAAGTATGGGGCACGACGGGTCGTCCTCCGCTGCGACTCTCAACTTGTTGTAAACCAAGTTACTGGGACTTTCCAGATCAAGGAGCAGAGGCTACAGAAATACCAGACAGAAATCCATAAGCTACTACCAGAATTCGATGAATGCCGACTCGACCAGATACCCCGGGCGCAAAACATCGAAGCAGATAGTCTCGCCAAACTGGCGGCAGCAACCAAAAATATCACCAAGGAAAACGTGGTCACCCTCTTCCACTCATCAATAGACCAAGTAGAGGTACATTCTATAAATTTAACTTGGGACTGGCGCAACCGCATCATAACATATTTGCAGGAGGGAACACTCCCACAAGAAAAAAATGAGGCCAAAAAGCTTCGGATACAAGCGGCCAGGTACACCTTATAAATCACGACCTTTACAAAAGGACGTTCGGCGATCCTTTGGCAAAGTGCCTAGGACCAAATCAAACGAGGCGTGTGCTCGAAGAAGTAAACAAAGGTCACTGCGGTGCCCATACAGGCAACCGAGCCCTCGTCAGATACCTCATCCAGGCAGGATATTACTAGCCCACTATGAAAAGGGAGGCCGCAGATTATGTCAAGAAATGTGAACTATGCCAAAAGTACGCACCTATGATACACCAGGCGGGCGAACTCCTGCACTTTGTCACTTCACCATGGCTATTTATTAAATGGGGAATGGATATCGTCGGACCCCTCCCAGCAGAGCGAGGTAAGACACATTTCCTTTTAGTTTTAACTGACTATTTTTCCAAATGGGTGGAAGCAGGCGCGTACGCCCAAATACGCGAACAGGAAGTCATCACATTCATATGGAAAAACATCATATGCCGCTTCGGCATCCCCAAAGAAATCAGTTGCGACAACGGACCTCAGTTCGTCGGAAAAAAGACGACAGAGTTCTTCGAAAAATGGCACATCAAACGAATACTCTCCACGCCATACCATCCCACTAGCAACGGTCAGGCAAAATCCTCCAACAAAACAATGTTGAATATACTAAAGAAAAAGCTTGAAGATGCCAAAGGGCTATGGCCGGAATTACTACCAGAGGTATTATGGGCCTACCGTACCACGCCAAAAACCAGCACATGTGAAATGCCATATTCATTAGTCTACGGGACTGACGTCGTTATACCCGTTAAAGTCGGGGAACCTAGTCTGAGATACTCCAATGAGAGTCAACCAAACAACTACGAGAACAGAATACAGGCCCTGGACGAAGTGGAAGAACGGAGGGATATGGCTCATGTAAGGATGGTATCCCAAAAATAACAAACGGAAAGATACTACAACGAGAAGGCCAAAATACGACCACTCAGCGTCGGGGACTACGTCCTCAAGGTCAAAACACAAGCAACCAAAGACCCAAATGAAGGAAAACTGGGAACCACTTGGGATGGGCCATATAAAATCACAGCAGAGCAAACAAAGGGGCATTCCAACTAGAAACAATGGAAGGAAAACTACTACGAAACAATTGGAATGTCGCCCACCTCAAATACTTCCACTTCTGAAAAATGACGCCACCCGAGTCGTACTCTTTTTCCCTCACCCAGGTTTTGTCCCAATTGGGTTTTCTCGGGGAGGTTTTTAACGAGGCGACGAGGGGGACGTCCCGAAGTTCGGAGTATAATTCATTGCCCTGCCTACCGATGGTATCTCCACACCGAACAATGAAGGGACTAGATACATGGAAACTTCTACTTCTCCAATGTGTACGAAACAGACATGTATCTCCAATGTATGAATGAAATCGACATGTACAATACTCCAGTAAATGAAATGAAACAACATTTTACTCTCCATCGATCTTCTTTTGCAATTAAGAGTTCGACATTGTTCTAAACACAATGGGTTAACGTTTCGACATTAACTCGAAATAACACCCCTACGGCAAAGGCCGTCGCCAAAGACGATATATCGACATCATTCTAAACACAATGGGTTAACATTTCAACATTAACTCGAAATAACACCCTTACGGCAAAATCCATCGTCAAAAACAAGAGTTCGACCTTGCTCGAAACTCAACGGGTTAACATTTCGACATTAACTCGAAATAACACCCTTATGGCAAAAGTCGTCGTCAAAAATAAGAGTTCAACCTTGCTCGAAACTCAACGGGTTAACATTTCAATATTAACTCAAAATAAAAATTACGGGAAAGGCCGTAGCCAAAGACAAGGGTTCGACCTTGCTCGAAACACAACGAGTTAACATTTCGATATTAACTCGAAATAACACCCTTACGGCAAAGGTCGTCGCCAAAAACAAGAGTTCGACCTTGCTCAAAACTCAACAGCTTAACATTTCAACATTAACTCTAAATAACACCCTTACGGCAAAGGCCGCCGCCAAGGACAAGGGTTCGACCTTGCTCGAAACACAACAGGTTAACATTTCGACATTAACTCAAAATAACACCCTTACGGCAAAGGCCGTCGCCAAAGACAAGGTTTCGACCTTGCTCAAAACAAACGGGTTAACATTTCGACATTAACTCGAAATAACACCCCTACGGCAAAGGCCATCGCCAAATAAAAAGAAGAATAGGTTAGAGGTACACAACAAAAAATAACTGTTCCATTACAGGTGATATATTACAAGAGTTTTTTTTACAAAGGGCTCAAGGACGCCCTCACAAAAATAGCAAAACAAAAATAAATACAACCAAATCTTACACCACATCATCACCCATGGCATACACCTCATTATACCAAGAATCGGAGGCGAGCTTGTCCGCATCGTCAGAATCAACATCGTCTCCACCAGGCGTGCCGGGGTCATAACCACATGCCTCACGAGCTGCACGTGCTTTAACACGCACATCCCGAAGTTCTGTCTCAGACATCTTCCCATCAGCATGAAAAGACTTATACACGTCAAGCCGAGCTTCGGCATGAACCCACATCTCATATAAATCTCGTGGCACGACAGGGTTAGCCGAAGCATGAGATGTAGAGGGTTGCGACTGACGTCGCACATCCTCCGCTTTCGAAGCGGTAACTTGTTCGTTTAACACAGACAACTCTGCCTCTAGATCTCGGATACGTCCCTCCAATCTCGCTACCTTAAGCGCAGACGTCTCCACCTCCTTGTCCCGTTCTGATCTACAAACACGAAGGGCGTCTTCCAAAGCCACTACCTCAGAGATGGCAGTCACCCTCTCCCTTTCAGCATGAGCCAATCCATCAGCCTTAGCGCTCAACTCGCCCTAAGGTCGACAGCCTCCGCCGCCCTCCTATCAAGCTCAACAGTTAACTTGGCCATCTGCACTTGAAGGTCGGCATTCTCGACCATCACCCCCTTACTCAACTCGAGTTCATCTTCCTTGGCCTTAAGATCCCCCTCAAGTTCACTACAATGGGCAATGGCATTCATCACATCTTCATCTCGCTCTCTCAGCTCTTCGACTTTTTGAGCCAACTGATTCTCCTTTTGCTTGAGCTCGTCACGGAACAGCTGAAAGTCGCTGTCCTGAGTAAAGAGATCAGCCAACGCACGATGTTTGGTGCGGTACTCCTTGTTTTTGGAGGTCATCTTCCCAAAAACGGCCGTCCTCCGCCTATCCCTACGTTCGCGCTCGATCTCCATGATGAGGGACTAGTATGCAAAGCAAATTTGAAACAAAGATTGGGTTAATGATACAAAACAAATCCAAAAATGAAGAGAAAGTAGAAAAGAATTTACCCGCAGAGCCATGCCGAAAATGCTCCGTGATAGCTCTACGTCACTCATTGCCTTAAGTACCGCGCTCTCTGAAGCAGCGCACAAAGGGGCAAAGCAATTTGCCAACAAGTCATACTCCACAGGGATGACTGTGTGTCGATCAGGACCTTCCATCCTCACTTCGATGCGAGTATGTCGCTCTAAGTAAGCGCGCACCTCTTTCGGGTCGACATCCGAACCTGAACTGTCGTCCTCGACATGCTCAACTCTGCCTCCTCCGACGGCGGACGATGCGCCACCCTTGGCAGACCGTACAGATCCCCTGCCTGGATATATTCCTTCGGCCCTGGGGGACCTCCCTGCCCGAATGGCGTTCGCCATAAAAACGGCATCTGTGCCTGAACCAGGTAAAGACGCTACCCCCGAAGCATCAGTTCTGTTCTTTCTAGTATCGGTGGCGACGGCCTTCCCGAGCTCTACCCTTATCCTTTTCCTCGATGGTGATTCATCCCTGTTGGAGGGCTCATCCTGGAGGTGGTAGACCGGTCAAGAAGAGATCTCATCCCATACGATAACGTCACAAGAAGAGTCTCTAGCCGGTACAGATTGAACACGGTCTCCTCGGACGGACTCAGCTAAGGCAAATTGCATCCCTACTGATGCGATGGCTTGGCGGAATGCCAGAACTCGGGCCTTCTTCCTGGAAGCCCTACGACCTATCATCACGAAGAGGTCGTATCAATAAATGACAGCAGACACCCAAAGATCAAAATAAAAGGAACGCTTACCGGATGAAACTCTCGGCCCGAAACGTTTGAGGAAGGCAGGCTAATCTCGAGTCCCCGCCGCATAAGGCAGTATGCGAGCTACCCAGTTCTCGATATCAACAACAGGAAGAGGGTTACATCTCGCAGCTATATAGAAAAGTCACAAATAAGTATAAATTAAATAAACAATGAATGCTAACACCTACGGTTGTGATTTTGCTGTTCAGGAAATCCGGTAGGGTCCGACACCAGATGCTCGGTCCTAATAAAGAAATACTTGTGCCAAAATTTGTGGCTCGCCCGGTCGTTCGTCTCGACCACCAACCCCCTGGTCCCACGATGTCGCATGTGTACCATGGTGCCCCTGTGGAAACTCGGGGAGAATAAATGTAAAAGGTGATGAAGGTTAACTTCACACCCCGCCATCTCCGCATACTGTGTCAGTACTAGGAAAATTTTATACATGTACGGAGATAGCTGCGCCGGGCAGACCTCGTAGAACCGACAGAATTCCTTCGCCAGCGGAAGAAGAGGGAGGGTGTGGCCGATCACAAAGGGATATACGTAAAAAGCACAATATCCCGGTCTATGGACCTCCACGAGGTCCCTCCCAGCCGGAACCATCTCAACATAGGGAGGAATGTTGTACGTAGACTGGAGGTCATTTATATGAGCCTGCTGGATTTCAGAAACCCCCGGAACGGGGGAAGAGGCAAGTTCTTTGTGAAAATCATTCCGGGACATAGGGTTTCTTGGGAGTATCTCCTCTACGGTGGAAAAGTTGTCCCCCTCCTCAACTGTCGTATCCTCGCCACCGGAAGGAGGTGCTGTGGATAACGGGGTGGTGTCAGAAATTTCCTCGTGTGTCCGATGCGTTTTGGGCATCTTGATGATAAAGGGTATGTTGGTGAAACGTAAAACGAATAATTGTGATTGAACGGAGAAGATGAGAAGAAAAATCACGAAAACAGAGCTAAAAACACAAGAATAGATGACCAAAGGAGGCAATGCATACACAAGAAAGGAAATGGCTAAAAGTTCTTGAAAAAACAAAACCTTCACCTATTTATAGGGTTGGCTGGCGCTAGAATCGAAGCGGAAGGCTGCCAATGGCACCAAAACCAAAGCGACAAGCAATCGGTCTCTGTCTCGGGAAGACGCGTAATGATGACGCACGTGGGAGTGACGTCATTTCCCGATAAGCTACACCAACCAGGATATCGTGGAACGCACCGCTCTTTCTTTCCTGGCCAAACCGGCGTAATTCAACAGCCAAATTTCTACGCGGGTATAGGCGATGTCCGCTTATCAAGGACGTACAGGGCCACGACCTCAACAAGCTGAGGGACTAACTGTATGGGTCCAAATTTGGCAACCACGACAGTTACCAAGTAGGACGAGGAACGAGGTTATCGTGGCGCAACATCTGATGGTCGTCGTGATAAAGGACGATGACCAAGAGCGGTCAGTCGAGATGAGATGTCAACGATAGTTTAGACTTAGTGGGAGACAGTAAGAATATGCTTTTCGAATATTCTTTATGTTGTACTTTTTAGGGTTTCTTGGGAGATTGTCCCTTATAAATAGGAAGAGTGAGTAAAGAAAAAGGGGATCCGGGCAAGAGACAAAAGAACACTTTGTAACAGATTTATCTGAGAGAATATACTAGAAAGGCCTTATTCATTAAGTGCAAAATATACATCATGGTTCTACATTGACAGGGTCCAAAGATTCCTCAATCATCTCATATCTCCGTAGCAACTTCGTATTATTACGCCGATCGCATTTACTTAAATTGATTGCATATTTATGTTGCTGCATTTATGAGCATTTAATCGACTTAAACATATTAACCAACGTCTTTCATTTTATTTATTCTATCTATAATTTGGTCTAGATTTATTATCCTTAACTATGATTCACTCCTCATCTCATCATTGATTGATTAATAAAAAGATTTAATACTTTTTTGGTCAAACACTTTCATCGTGCATCTAGGCCACATTAGATTTGAGTGTGAAAATCTTCACATTAATTTATCTAACTAAAAACAATTATCTCTATTTTAGTTATAATTTTGCTCTTTCATGTGAGCTTGGAAAGCAAATCGTGTTATCTTCGTTGAGATTTGTACTTGGGCGTCGAAAATTAATTGGTGGGAGAATAACTTGTACCAATGTAAAAGCATGAAGTTTTAATATGATTATTGATTAAAATTTTGTTATTTTTAAATATAGATTTTAAATATTAATTTAATTATTTTTGTGCTTTGAAATTAACTAATACTAGAATTGTTCAAATACTAACTTTATTTGAATAATGATACTTCAAAATCAAATGAATTTGTATATACTTCCAATTCTACTTTCACTAAATTATTTGAAACAAATATGTCATCGATGGTTTTCTTTCAATCGTAAATTTTCTAACTAACTTGCTATTATGTTCATTTTAAATTTTTAAGGTATTCATTAAAATTCGAATTTGTGTCATTTGAAGCACGTAGATTATTTGTATTACGTGCTTATATATTTTATGTTATTTCCTTCAATGCTTATTTTAAATTGTTAAAGATTATATATGTTTGTTGAATCATAAAAGGAGCATGATAACTTGTGAAATTAAAGTGATAAAATTATAAAATTGAATAAGTGATAAGTTGAATATATTGCGTGATATACGATTGAGCATTTCTATGGGATAATTTTTGTGTGTGATTGATTTAGGTACATAGGATCAACATTTAGCAATTTTAGAAATTTACCCTTTTTATCACTAACTCAAATATAATTTTAAATATATATGAGGTTTAGAGTGAAAAATTACTCATTACCCGCGCAACAAGCGCGCATATATATGCATAATATATATATATATATGTATGCTAAAACTAATAATTTTCCATCGAAGAGTGAGGAAGCTGCCGTTGGGTAAAAAGAGAAAATGGCAAAGAAAGCTTCGTCAAGGTCTAGAAACTCTGCTTCTGCTTCTGCTTCTGCTTCTGCTTCTGCTTCAACTCCAGCTTCTACCAACAGCTCCGTGACAACAACCAAAAGGTGAAGAACAAAATGGAGAAAAGAAAGGTTCTTTTTCCCTTAAACGATTTTTAGGTTATTTTTGCTCTTTCTCTTTTGTTGCTCACTGTCCCATTTGTTTTCTTGATAATTACAGTCAAATGGTGCTGAGGGTAAGATCAACTGGGAAAGTAAAGGCAAGTGGAGTGAAGCAGAGCAAACCCACATCAGGGAAGAAACTTAAGGCCACTTCCAAGAAGAATATTGCAAAAATAGATGCCATGAAGCCTAAGAAACCTCCCACTGCTTTCTTTTATTTCTTGTATGTTCCCTTTACTGAAATTCCTTAGGTTTTCTTTTCTTGCAATCATATTCTATTTTTCTATCTGGGGTTCTTTTCCTTTTCTTTGATGTATAAAATCTCTTAGTATAGCTTCTTCCTTATTAGAGTTACCCCGTGGAATTAGTGCGTGCAAACTGGCCCGGGCACTACGATTATTAAAAAAGAAAGTATAGCAGCCTGCTTATTGTTAGCTCAAGCTTTTAATATAACTATTACCAGGTAAATTTGTTACAAAGTGTGAATTATTGATGTTGCCATAGGCTGCCTTCATCTTCTGGTTTGGACATTTCCTTTTGAAGTTTATCTTCAACTTTGTTTGCGGCACAACGGTCTATAGGCAGAGGCGTGGAACCCTCCCTTCTTCTTCCCCCTTTTTTTCTCTTTCAGATCCGCAGTTCTTCTTGAAGTTTTCAGGTATGCCCGGCCATTTGAGAGGCGCGTGGGGCACATGCGTCGGCGGAAAGGGACAACAGGGAAGGCGTGTGGTAGCGCATGGAGGCTGGAAATCGCTTCAATTCTGGTTCTGCAACCGTCACCTCAACCTCCCTTATTATAATCTAAGTTCTATCATTTGAGAGTTGGTACCTCCTGGTCAACTGTTGATATTCTGTCATCCAATTATACTAGTTTAATAAATTGTTCTAATTATAGCACATATCTTGTTTGCTTCCTAGTACTCTCGATTCGTGTCCGCTAGTTTTCATTTTTGTTCATTTTCTTTAGATATCTTTGCTTGCTATAGTGTTAGTATTATATTAGTTTACTTTAGATTGTATTGGCTTTGGTGGACAATGGTAGAGTGAGGTCATGTCCTTGGGTGGGGCAGGGGCAAGGAGGGCAAGGGGGCAAGGGAACCTCTAGGCTGAGAATTGGGTATAGGAACATAAGTACATTGACGGAGAAGTCTATAGAGCTAGTGAAGATTCTTCAGACAAGGAATATTCACTAGCCTGTGTCCACGAAACTAGTTGGGTAGGAGCTAGGGCGCAAAATGTAAGCGGGTTTTAAACTATGGTACTCAGGAGGCTCGAAGGGCAGGAATGAGGTAGGAATTTTGGTGGATAGGGAACTCTGGGAGCAGGTGGTGGAGGTTAGGAGGGTGAAGGTGGTGGAGGTTAGGAGGGTGAACGATAGACTGATAGCTATTAAACTTGTTGTTGGAGGGGTCACTCTCAATGTTATTAGTGCATACGCACCTCAAGCAAGCTTGGACGAGGTCAAAAGGCATTTTTGGGACGAGTTGGATGAGGTCGTGCATGGTATACCTCACACCGAGAAGCTTTTTCTTGGAGGAGATTTCAGTGGTCACATCGGAATGACCACAAAGGGGAATGACGATGTGCAGGGAGGTTTTGCTTTTGGAGTTAGAAATAAATAAGTAACTTTGATGTTGGATTTTGCTAAAGCTTCTGATTTGGTGATAGCTGACTCAAATTTCCAGAAGATGGAGGATCACTTGATCACCTTTCAGAGTATGGTGGTCACGACCCATATTTATTATCTTCTCCTTAGGAAGTGTGATAGCGGTTTATTTATGCATGAACTGCAAGGTTATCCCAAGTGAAAATCTTATGACCCAACATAGGCTCTTCGTAATGGACTTAAAGATTCAGAGGAAGAGGAAACAAAGGGCTAAATATGGTCGACCAAAGATCAAGTGGGGAGCCTTGACTAAAGACAAAGCCCAAGAGCTGGGGGAGAAGTTGCTGGTAACGGAGGGTTGGAAGAGTATAGGGATGCGAGTAACATGTGGATTACGACCTTGAATTGCATTAGGGATGCAACTAGAGAGGTGTTAGAGGTGTTAGGCTACTCTGGTGGTCACATGGGAATTGCCAGTGGAATGGAGAGGTCCAAGGTAAAGTGGAAGCCAAGAAAGTGGCATATTTAATAGAAGCTAGTGGAGAGAAAAGACGAGGAGGAGAAAAGGATGAATAGAGTGTGTGAAGGTAAAGGAGGCGAAGTTAACAATTACGGAGGTCAAGACTGCATCATTTGAACATTTGTATAGAGAACTTGAGCCAAAGGCAGGGACAAGAAGTTGTACAGGCTAGCCAAGGTGAGATAGAGGAAGGCCCGTGACTTAGACCAAGTGAGATGCATCAAAGACGTGGAAGTCAAAACATTGGTGGAAGAGGCACATATTAGACAAAGATGACAGACATATTTTCATGGACTATTAAACGAAGAAGGGTACAAGAATATTATGCTGGGTGATTTGGAGCACTCCGAGAATCGTCGAGATTTTGGGTATTGCAAGCGTATAAAAGTGGAGGAGGTTGAGGGGGCTATGCATAAAATGAGCAGGGGAAAAGCGATCGAGCCAAATGAAATCCTAGTAGAATTTTGGGAATGTAGGCATGGCAAGCTTGGAGTGGCTTACTAGGTTATATGATGTCATTTTTAAGACAAGGATGCTCGAAGAATAGAGGTGGAGTAGGATGATCTCGTTGTACAAGAACAAGGGTGATATCTAAAATTGGATCAACTATAGGGGTATTAAGCTGCTAAGTCACACTATGAAAGTTTGGGAGAGGGTGGTGAAAGTGAGTGTGAAGAGTGTCTATTTTCGAGAACTAGTTCGGATTCATGCAGGGGCGATCAACTGTAGAAGCCATTCACCTTGTAAGGAGATTGTCGGAGCAGTATAGGGAAAGGAAGAAGACTTGCACATGGTGTTTATTGACCTAGAAAAAACATACGACAAAAACCCAAGAGAGGTTCTATGGAGAGGTTTGGAGGCTAGAGGTGTGCCTATAGCATACACTATGGTGATTCAGGATATGTATGGTGGTGCTAAGACCCGGGTAATGATAGGGGGAAGAGACTCAGAACACTTCCCAGTCGTGATAGGGTTGCACCAGGGATCAGCTCTTAGCCCGTTTTTATTTACCTTAATAATGGATGTACTGGTGCACCACATTCAAGGAGAAGTGTCATGGTGCATATTATTTGCAAATGACATAGTATTGATTGACAAGACGCGAGGCAGTGTTAACGCGAGATTGGAGGTTTAGAGACAAACCCTAGAGTCAAAAAATTTCAAGTTAAGCAGGACCAAAACCGAATATTTGGAGTGCAAGTTCAGCTATGCGACTTACGAAGCTGACGTGGACGCGAGGTTTGATACACAAGTCATCCCAAAAGAGGAAGTTTTCAAGTACCTTGGGTTAGTAATTCAAGGTAATGGGGAGATTGATGGGGATGTCACACATCGTATTAAAGCGGGGAGGATGAAATAGAGGCTCGCATATGGTGTTTTATGTGATAAGAATGTGCCACAAAGATTTAAAGGTAAGTTCTACATACCGGTGGTCAGGCCGACTATGTTGTATGGGGTGAAGTATTGGCATGTCAAGAACTCCCATGTACAAAAGATGAGAGTAACAGAAATGAGGATGCTGAGATAGATATATGAGCATACCGGGAGAGATAAGATTAGGAATGGAGATCTTTGGGACAAGGTGGTAGTGTCTTCCGTGGTGGACAAAATGTGGGAAGCGAGGCTGAGATGGTACAGGCATGTGAAGAGGAGATGCACAGATGCCCGTGAGAAGGTATGAAAGGTTGACCATGGTGGGTCTGATGACCGGTAGAGGTAGGCCTAAGAAGTATTGGGAAGAGTTGATTAGGTAGGACATGATGCAACTTCAGCTTATCAAGGACATGAACCTTGATAGAAGGGTATCGATGTCGAGAATTAGGGTAGAAGGCTAGTAGGTAGTCAAGCTTGTCTCTTTTTCATGCCAGTAGTATTGATAATTAGTCTCATATTTTCTTATCCGTAGAATTCCATTACTATATGTTGTTTCTTTCGCTTCGATTTTCTTATCATCTTTTCTTGCTGTTGTTACTACTTTTCATCTTTCCTTGAGCCGATGGTCTATCGATATAACCTCTCTACCTTCACAAGGTAGGGGTAAGGTTTGCCTGCACACTGCCCTCCCCAGACCCTATTTTGTGGGATTATATTGGTTTTTTTTTTTTTTGTTGTTGTATTTAGTTTTTGATAATCAGGATTTTTCCGAGGGCCAGTGACACATGGTTGGGAACTCGGTGGACTCCTCTAACCTTCTCCACTTAAGTCCAGGTTTTTGTATGCGGCAGGGTTCGAACCCTTGGTATGCGCCTCCACACATCATGCGCTAAGCTCTTATCACTAGACCAAAGCTTTGGGCAATGTTCTTGATGCCTTTATTATTGCTCTTTAGTTTAATTGAGTGTGCTTCCTTTTCAACAGCCTGTATACCAGAGAGCAACAATTTTGTAGTAATCCTGCCCATTCCCGTAGCTTTCAATCTCCATTGGTATGTGTTGTCCCCATCTAACATTTTAGTTTAAAAAACAACTCCTGGAATTCGGGTTCCAGAAGGGCATATATCTTTAACAATTTCCACGTTAGGTACCACCTCAATTTTGTCCACTTTGGTAGCGAAATAGCGGAGTAAACCCATTTTTGAGGAACTTATTAGGATTGCAGCTTCCCTCTAACCTCAAATTTACGCGCAGATAAATCACCCAAATGTTCATTTTCATCTTCATATGCAACCTTTTAGTGCATCACTCTTTCTATTTTTAAACTCCTCAGCCATGCTTTACTCTAGTATCCTTCTTCAAGTGTCAAAGCCACAAAAAAAGTTTCAGGTTCCCCTTCTGTTATGATGACCCTGCAAAGATAATTTCCCAAAATTGAAAAAACCTTCAAGGGGACGGAAGTTCATAGCTGGTGGGCCTCCTTTACAGAAGAGAGGGCATGGATATGTTAGGATGTTCTTCTATGGAAGGGTGAGATTGAGTGGTTTGCTGAGTCTGGAGAATGGCCAATATTAGGGACGGAAGATGTTACGAAAATTTTATTAGGAGTTTCTTGGGTGAGTAAACGATAAAAAAAGGAGTTTCTTGGGTGAATGGTGGTGCTGAAAATTCCACTAAAAGGGTGATGGAAGTAATAGATTAAGGGTTGACAGGGAAGTTGAGATAGCCATCGGTATGATGTTCTTCCTTCGAATGCTTTGCAATGGTGAATTATTACTCTATGGAAAACATCACGGGCAACAGCGTTGATGTATTCTAATCCTGCTACTATTAGTAGGCTGACAGGATACCTTGCATCCTAAGTTATTGGTCAGAATTCGGCAGTTTGGGTTCGATTTGGACTGGCTAAAGTGGTTGAGCAAACCAAGTGAATGACTGAAAGACCTATATAGGGAACAACTTCTCTTCAATCTGTCAACCAAAAATTCTACCCCTTTTTAGTACTCGATTTGAAGACAATTGAGCTGCATACGCTGATATTTCTTAACTAAATAAAAAAGGAAGTACCAATCTCAGTAGTGTTTCACTTAGGAATTTTGCTCATTACAGGCTGTCTGCAAATCTTAGTCGCTTTTTCTTCAAAGTAATATGACCCCTAGAAAAGATAAGATTTCTTCATGAAGTTGTTCATGTGTGAAATTTTGAAAAAAATTTCATGAATAGAGCTGACAGGCTTAAAGTTCTTATTTCAGAACCAAAGCTATGAAAGAAGCATTTACACTTACTTTCAAATGTGCTTGTATCATGGAAACTTGTGCTGCTGCTTCCATATCTGCCTTTTAAAACTCCACATCTCTGATAATTTGGAGGAGCGTTTTTTACCCATTATGGGTCCTTATTGCCTTGTAGATTTCCCCTTCTTCGATGTTCCTATTGGACAAGCTACTTGCTCCTCCACAGCATTAGAAAGTTTTTTATCTTCTAGCTGCAGAGCCCAAAAAATTTCTTATTGGATTTGATTACTCTAGCTTGGATATCTAGGTCTTCAATAAACCTCTCTACACCACTTAATTAACTCTACTCTGCTTGCCGCAAACTAAAAAGCTTTGTTTCTGTGAGTGTTTGCAACAGTGGCATCTTCACTCTTTTGTCTTCAGCATATATCTTGACAATCATACAGTTCCATGTTTACGAGTGGCTGAAGAGTAAAAATTTCCTGGTGAGTTAGCTTTTTTCTTTTGAGTAAGATTTTCCTCGTGAGTTTTAATCCAGGCTTCTTAGGAATAGGTTTTAGTCCTAAGGCCAACTTCTGAACGATAATTTTGGATAAATTTATCAATCTGGCATGAACAGAGCCCTGAAGCAGCTGTAATTAGAACTGATGAAACTCCCCCCTGCTATCTGTGGACACTTGTCTTTGACCTTTCCCTTGAACCTTGTCTGCTTCGGCTTCCGTATGGGAAGGAATTGCTCTAGTATATGAAGAGAGCAGGGGAAAAAAGTTGCTGAAACTAAGTGATTTCCTATTGTCAAGCTTTTGCTTGGCGACTATTCTTGGTATATGGCTATATGCAAAAATTAATTTTCTGGATTCACTAACTTGACCATCTATCCAACTTAGGTTTAGTGTCAAAGCCATGGGCTATGAATTGAATGCACTAGAAGAGGCATCCTTTGAGTCTACGCATTTTTATAATTTTATGCAGTTCACTGAAAGAGGGTTCATATGCATAAGTTAGCAGCCAAAATAACACCGTGGTTGGTTAAAAATTGCTATTCTTGGAGCATTACGTAGAATCTCTAGCAATAACCCTCAGGGGAAGGCTACACAAAGCATAGAAGTAGCAAAGTTGCTTTCAACCCAAACATGTCAATTCATATATCTTCACTCATTGAATTGTATAGTGCTTAAACCTCAAGAATTTGCTAATGTTCCACCTCCTTCACGTAATGTGATTAAGCAAGAAGTAACTGCTAGTGGTTCTCTGACAAGTAAGTGTTTTTAAGAAGGGAGATATATAGAAGCCAATTGAGACAAACTTAATGTTAATCCAAGTAAATATGAATCTAGAAACATAAATAGCAAAATATATACACTGCAGTGGCTTATGAGAACAGATCTAAGATATAAGTGAAAATGCTAAAGACGATAAAAGGTGCTTCAGAGTATTGCCCATAAATTCAAGGTCAGAAATGAAAATTTTGGGATTTAAGCATTAAGTTATCATTGTGTCATCCAACTTGCTTCTATGTAAGTTATTTCATACCTTACTACTACCCTACATCACCCTTCTGAACTCCTATGCCCTATGCCTTTAATCTTCTTTGAATGATCCTTTTACTCTTCTAAGGTGAGCAAATTCATGTTCTTTTCTTGCAGATGCTACCCTCGTCGTTTGCCTTTTAGTCTGGTGATATAAACATATTGTTTTCCTATCACAAGATTGTTTTGTTTTGTATCTAGTGTTTCTGGGTGTCCCTGACTAGACTCTTGTTGCATTGCATCTACATAGGTTATTTGAAGCTCAAAAATATCCATATCTTCTATGTGTTCTGCTTACTAACCTATTCCCTTCTGTTTCTTACTAACCTATTCCCTTCTTTTAGTCTGATGATATAAACATATTGTTCTCCTATCACAAGATTGTTTTGTTTTGTATCTAGTGTTTCTGGGTGTCCCTGACTAGACTCTTGTTGCATTGCATTCACATAGATTATTTATTCTTGAGCCGAGGGTCTTTCGGAAACAACCTCTCTACTCTCAGGGGTAGGGGTAAGGTGTGCGTACACTCTACCCTCCCCAAACCCCACTTGTGAGAACTCACTGGGTTGTTGTTGTTGTTGTTCCAGGGAGGACTTCCGTAAGGAATTCCAGGAGCAAAATCCAGATGTCAAGTCAATGCGAGATGTGTGTGTCTCTTGAACCTCGATTCGATATATTATTTTAACTAGTTTTGATTGTATATGGCATTTTTCTCTTATATTTCCAATGATGTTTTGCATTTATATCATGCTGCAGGTTGGGAAAGCCTGTGGAGAGAAATGGAAAACAATGACATATGAGGTTTCTGTTCCCGAGCTAGCTTTTTCACGCTTTGTCTCTTTCTAGTTTGCTGCTCAGTTGTCTATCAGTGCATTAATTTTAGAGATGATTCTCCTTATACTGCACACATTAAGCTAGCATTCTGAGGATGGTCCTTAAATTGTTGTATAGCTTTTATTACATGCATGATCATGCCTTCTTTTGCGTTTGTCAAAGGGCTGTTATACGGGTACAGGTACTTCATATGGATTCTTCAAACAAACTAAAAATTAGTAAAAGACTGCACGTGCCGGTACTGTGTACTTAGACACAACTCATATTGTGTACATACCCTTAAACGAGTCTATGTAACATAAGCCAATACTAGTTTAGTTTTATTTAAGTTGTCTCCATTTTGGTGCTTTTCTTCCAGTAACTGCTGCACTAATATTTTGAACATGCAGTGAAGTTAATGACAAGATTGTCTCTTCCATAACTTATCTGACCAAACAACTGCACTTGTCATTTTAGTTTTGCACATAAGAAATGAATAAAGCATTTGCTGCCTGGCATCAAGGAAATCATTTTCTGGTAACTTTTATGTAATTGAGTTGAGGTTCTTTGTTCTAATCCAGAATAGTTACTAGTGTTAGTAGAAGAACTTTATCTCTTTGGTTACCTCAATTTGGAGCTTAGTTGCCCATTATATGGGTTGTTTTGATCGTGAGAGCATTTTAAATATGTTGAGTGGGAGAGGTCAGAGCAATTAAATTGTTTCAGCATCAAGTCTGAAGCAGCCTTAAATTATGTTTTTTCTGACCAGATTAATCCAAATAGGTCAAGTTTTCTTCTTTGGTTGATAAATCAAGTTCATTTCTTTAATAATACCCCAAGATGGTGTCATAAGTATTTACAAAGTGAATGAGTCGTTAAACAACATTTATCAATCAAGTTTTTACAATCATCTAGGCATGAAGGTGCTCATTATTTACCCAATAAAAGAAGGGGAACAAAACGGATTCTTAATACATGTAATTATGGAATAATTTCCTACTATTCTCATTCCAAATCGTCAAAAGCACACAACGGTATGGTCTTCAAATTGCTCTGTTCTGCTTGCTAAATCTCTGTGATCTCGATCCGGTTGTCTTCTCCACCGTCCCTGGATCACCCGAACCATCTCAAACAAGGAGAGTTTGAGATTCCAGTTGGTTCAAGTTCATAACCTATAAGAACTGGAAATTTTCTTCTGATCAGATATCTCAAGAAAAATTCTCTGTTAAACAAAAGGGCCTATAGTTGTATAATAGGAGGAACTGGAAATTTTCTTCTGATCAGAGATCTCAAGAAACATTCTATGTTAAACCAGAGGGCCTATAGTTGTATTGGGTGTGTAAGCTACCGAATAATTGTAGTTTTTCAGTGGTTTGTCCATGAGGCCATGTTACTAGTATAGGAAGTTTACGTTACTGGTATCCAACAAAGTTGTTCAGATGGAAATTATTCCTTAATTATGAGTTAACGCATAGGAAAAAGGCCACAGTTCTACTATTACAATATGGCTTTCAATCTGGTATTACCACAAGGAAAAAGGTGAAGGAAACAGAATTAGACTGTGGTGGTACCATCAACTACTTTTCCCTATGTATGTCTTTCTATTTTGGATGTGTAGTCTTAACATTGCTAAAAAAGATTTTAGGGAGAAAAGCATTCTTTGAAACAACTTATGCCGTTGTTTTCCGATATGACTACCCATTTCCTATACCTAGGACCTATCATCCCCTAGTACCATCTTTCTTTATGATGGGTAATTATCCATATCTACTGGCACCTGAATTGCAACCAAACATGGTTAGATAATCAAGAATTATATCTCTTTGTGAACTGTGTCCTTGCTCCTATTAGGTGCAAGAGTAATGGAGCAATATGATCGATTGTTATCCATTTTAGCAGAACCTGACTTGTGAGCAAACACGGGAAAAGTTAAAGAAGTTTTTATCTCTGTGTGAACTTTGCGATAGCCTTGCTTCTTTTTCGCTGAGACTAATGGGTACTCCTGAAGTTGTGCTAGTGAACCTGCAACACAACTAGTGAACTAGAGGGAACTGATAGAAAAGGATATCTGCTCTGTTTGGTAGACACTTTTGTTTGTTTTTTATTGAAGGATATTTTCCCTCTGTATTCCTTTATTTTTTTCTCTTTCAGAAGAAACTTTTTTTTAAAAAAATTGCCTGAAAGTGTAGTCACCCCCCACTACCAACTTCCAATGCTTTTCTGCTTTCATCTTTTTTCTTTTGTCAAGTCATGAATCCTTAAATTATTTAATCAGATAGTAGAAAAGTTCCTGCCGGCTTACTATTCACCAATCATTGGTGGTAAGCTTAGACAGGCACTAAAATACTAAGGAGAAGGCTAACTTATGTGTCATGCCCCAGGAATGTAGCCTTCTACCTTGTTGAGTTTGCACTATTAGAGAATATATTTTATTCCTCTTCCGCCATTTTCTTTCCCTAAGTTGTAGGGGCTAGACCTATCCTTTTAGCCAAAAGTGATCTTCTAAGATTTTCAGACTCACATTACCTGATTCAAAACTATGGGATATGGTTTTTCAAATTCCAAATCCAGCAAGTACCATTCAACATGGTAGGTAGCGTAATTTCAGATCACCTACTGAAGAATTGAAAGGCTGTTGGTTTTAAGCAAGGTCGGGACGGAGGAAACCCTGTATCGCTTCTGGGAGATGATCCCCTTCCTAGAGATTAGGTTCCTTATCTTGTTACAAAATAGAAGTCCACAAGTTATCAAGTATATCTGTACCAAACAACTAGTTCCAATTAAGTCCTCAATTTTTGCTTGATGAGCGGACTCCACGCTTGCATATTTGGACCATATTGTATAATCTGTATCTGTTAAAGCACTTGCTTCCCCCTGGAAATAGAGTTGTGAAGATCCAAGACCATTGACATTTGACTTTACTGGTTGTAGGAAAAAGTGCATTATTATGATATAGCAACAGAGAAACGAAGAGAGTTTGATAGAGCCATGGCGGACTTTAACAAGAGAAAGGTAAGCTTGTGCTTCCCTTCCTAGTTTCTTTAATTCCTTAACTAGCGGTACTGCAGAAATTGAGGCAGTATTGTTCTTGCCATGTGATGGAAACTATGTGCAGGAAAGTGGAGAGTTTCAAGAGTTCGAAGAAGACTCGGATTTTGATGAATAGTTCAGTCATTTTTCATAATCTTCAGATTTAGATGTTTGTTAGGAATAGTGTGTATTTTGGCATTGTTTCTGTACATCCAACTTCTCAGTCTATAGTCTCTCGGCTTTATGACTTAAACACCTTGGGTGACTGAAAAGTCCTCCTTTTCCCAACTAAACTAGAATCCACTTGATGCTCAACTATGGGTTCTCTATGTACAATCTTCTGTACATTAGCCTTCCAAGGTGTGTTTTATGTAACAACAATGGGGAAAATAGATGTTCGCTGAAATATTCTTTGTGCATAGTGCTGCACATTTCATTCTAGTGGAGCAATCCTTTTCTTTGAGTGTGTATTAATCTTTATGGTCTACTGCCTCAATAGCTGGAGCATTCACCCTATTAGGATTCATTTTAAACCTGTCCCATCAGGCATGCTAAAGAATTGTGCCTAGGGCTAGTTTTTATATATATCAAAGCCAAAAAACAAAGTGTTGACAAGTCTTACAAAATGTAAAAGCATAGCTAGTGATAATACATGGATCCTACTATCAAAATCGAGCAGGGTGCTTGACATTGTTATTACATTTAGAACTAGAGAATAACTGTGAAAATGGATAATAAAAACTAGCCAAATGATAATGAAGTAACTTGAATCCCAAAGTGTGCTCCAAGCATTGTAGAATTGTCCAGTCATCATGCTGCCTACTGGAGAATTGCACCTCCTAGCCACTCGACCAAATTGGTTCATTTGATGTAGATCAATACCTGGTCTAACAATCCAGAAGCCTAAACCATACGTACAAGCAGTTTCATTCACTGTCCAGATTTTTTGTAGTCCATGTTGGTTATGCGATTTGTCATCCAATTTTTGCGTGTAAGCCTTGCATGAAGCCATGTAAACCATACAACTGCACCTTCCTCATGTATCATAAATGATGTAGGTGCTTTGTATTCTCTTCCAATTGAGTCCCCCAAAGTCAAGTGGAAACCCATGCCTCAATTTGTTGAAACTGGGCAGTACGTGCTTCATGCGGGTATCTTCAAGTATTGTGCATTGTGTAGCACTGTTGTTGACTTGTTCAAACATTTTGAATGAGCTAAAGGAGCAGTGGCCATGAGTACATATCTTCCAAGTATGATTTTCAGAGATAAGAGGTCCTAGCAGCTCCTTTTGATCCTTGCTTTTCATACTTGTGCCTACCTCTGACATACCTTCAATGGAATGAGCACAAAGTGCTAATACCGCACATTGAAGATCTGCCAAATGATAGGGCATGTATACAATAGCTTCTCATGCAAAAAAAGAACACAGAGTTAGTGATACAAAGGACCACCATGCTCTCCTCCATAAGGACTTGAGCATAATGATAATTTGCTCCCCCTCCCTTGTATTCCATCTTCCATCTAGTGATCACCTCCATGCAAATTAGCTCCGTAGATATGGGCATTGTAGTTTATCACTATTCTCAATCCTTCTGCGTTGTGCCTTCAATTGATCAAAACTGCGTGCTTTAATATAGCCATTATCAAGGGCATTATTAGCCAAGTAATCAGCCAGCTTATTGCCCCTCTCATGAATCATGATATGTGAGACCCTAACATTACACCTCTCCATTATGCCTTTGATCTCCTCAACATATGCAACCACTGCCCAAGGTGCAATCGATGTGCCCTCTACTACATTCTTCAATAGCATGGAATCAGTTTGCACCAAGATATGTATGTACCAAGCTGCACACAATATCTCAATGCCTCCGGTATAGTAACTGCTTCAATGTTAGTAACCTCCTGTATTTCTTTACCTAGTGCAAACCTGACATCCCCTTGATGCCCCATCAATATTGACTTTTATCCATCCTTGAGTAGGAAGATCCCACAACACAAATGTCACTTTCAACTGTCAAGTATAAACCTCTAGCATATGCAATAAATCTGGCAACTTGTGTGGAACATTTTGTAGGCTTGGCTTCCTTACTTTGACCAGTGCTTGGAGTGTAGATGACACTTGATAGATCACTCTGCTGATTGAGACAGCTTCCCCATGCTTATAGCTATTTCTTCTCTTCCAAAGCTCCCATAAATGATGAAAGGAAGTGCTTGAAAAATAGGTTTTAGCCTAGGAACAACCTGGACAGTCCAACATTTAACTACTGCCTGCTGCAAAGATAAGCCATCTATTGATATGCCTGCATTTGAAAGAAACTAGTACCATACTGTATGAGCTTCATAGGATATGTAGAATACATGAGCCAATGTTTCTTCATCTGTATTAAGGCAACACCAACATCTAGAAGACATAAAATATCTCATTCTCTTAAATGTATCATCAAGAGGTAGCTTGCCTTTTCAGATCTTCCACATAAAGAAAGCTATATTAAAAGGCAAACCCTTCGCCCACATATTTTTATATGCAATGCTAGAGTCTCTTCTTCTCCTAAGATATTCCCGGGCAGATTTGATAGTGAAATTACCCCTGGCCTCCAACATCCAAAAAGGTCTATCTAGATCATCATGTAGTACCGGAGGCTTGACATTCTCAATAATATGTAGTGCCAAATCATGAGGAAGAATGTCCATCAACCTGTTCTCATCCCAGACTCCCTCCTGTACCACCTCATAAACATTATGAACAGATTCATCACAATAAAAGTCCTGTGGAGTAATGAAATACAAGGCTAGGGGTCGCAAAATGGTTCAAAGAAAACAGTTAACCACCCATATTATCCACTAAAAAATGGGTTGGATAATGAACTTTTTAAAAACGGGTCAAATATGGATAAGAACCATATTATCCATTTAGAAAATGGATAACCAATGGGTCTAACTTTTACATTTGTAAAGCCTCAAATTGGGGGTTCCTCAAGTTAGAGAGACTAAGAATTCTCTCAAAAGTGATCATATACAAGAAGTCATGGATAATATGGGTAACCCATATTATCCGTCGGTTAACCCGTTTTTATCCGTATTAAATATGGGTCGGGTCGGATAATTGATCCGTTTTTTCATTACCCGTTTTCAACCCGAACCATATCCGACCCGACCCGCCCGTTTGCCACTTCTATACAAGGCCCCTAACCTGTCCAATTGTCAAACAAAATAAGGAAGATCCCATTCTTGGTTGCCATATGATTTGATGCTCAATGTCATCTCTACATTGCAACATCCTCTTCCAAACATGAGATCCGTCTCTACATGGTACACCATAGCATTTAATTTCTTGCAATATTTTTGACTAGTGAAATAACTCCATAAGGTAGGTTTAGTTCTAAAGTTCCACCAAAGTTTATAAAACAATGCTTTGGAGACATTATGAAGTGATCTAAACCCTACCCCTCCTTCTTCACATGGTAGGCATAATGTGTCCCAAGAAGCCCAGCGCTTACTCTTTCCTCCAACTGAATTACTCCAGAAAAATTGTGCAAACATTTTGTGCAGCTTGTTAATAATAAAAGAGAGAGGATTCACTGCTGACAACAAATGTATTGACATACTTTGAAGAACATGTGATATCAAAATTGTCCGACCACCAATAGAGAGTAATTTACCGTTCCACAATTGAAGTTTGTCAAGCACCTTGTTTATGAGACCATGATAATAGTCCATTCTCCTCCTTGCATAAAAAAATGGGGCAGCCTAGATAGGTGAAAGGAAGTTCCTGCCTGCCTATTCCAGTATTCCTTTGAACCTTGTTCACCACTTCAATACTTGTAGAATGATGCATGTACACTGCTGATTTGACCTTATTAATTAATTGTCCAGAAGCTACTTCATAAGCACTAAAAACCTCCATGATCAATTGTAGTGAAGTTTCATATGATGAAGCATTATGCATATGCGACCGCAGATTGTGTTTTGGAGCTTTATTTTTCTGGTTTTGAAAACCCAACCCCGTTCTTATAAAACAATATTGGGGGTCATTTTAGAAGGTTCAAACTCATATTTTGAGAGTGGAGAAGTGCTCTAGAGTGGGAAAGAGTTCCTCAAGCAATTGTTCCTCAATTCTTGCTCAAATCTTGGAAGATTAACAAGGGAAAACTCACTAGGTCTTCATCCTAGAGGTAAGATTCTACACCCTAACCTTCAATTTCGAAATTTAACTGAAAATGGATAATTAGTAAGGCAATTCTTGGGTGTGGGAGTTGTTCATCTTGCATGCATGTGTGTATCAAAGGGTGTAGGAAGATTGTTAAGCTAAAAATGATAGGTAAGGGGTTGGGGATGATGGAATCCACCATAGGAGGACCTTGAAACCTTAATGCACACCTAGTGTTCCATAAAATGCTCAAGTTAGCTGGAACGATAATCATCTTCCTATTTTTTGGTTCAATTTGTTATATTTCTAATATAGATTGAAGTTGCTAAGATTTTCGGAATATTTTAGAGTTTAAGGAAGCTCAAGTGAGGTATGTTGGCTAAACTTTTCTCTTGGAATTGAACCCCACAATGTCATTGTACGTCCCGAGTTACCCATTATGAATCGATTATTCCGAATAAACTTTGTGTTGAAGGAGATATGGGTTCAATATGTATTCCAAATGCTCTTGTTAAGTTGTACTACTATTTGATAACGTGTTCAAAGTATGGGTTGCTTATCTAAATGCTATGGCTTCAAGTTGCGTTTCAAATGATAGCTAATGTCAACTGTGTAAGAAACTCAATGTGCTTAAGATTCTTGTTTGCTCATATGTGTGCTTAATGTCTTGAATGTAAGTGCCTTGTTGTTAAAATCCTTGATGATGGTCGAAAGTGAAAAAGGTGATCATGAAATGTGAAATATGAAATACGGCCAACATGCCAGATAAAAGGGGGATATTACGATTGTGGCCATCAATGCCAATGAAATGAAAATGTGTGAAAGAAGTATGAATGAGATAGAAAAGGGTGATATCTCATATGAGACGGCCTAGCCGATCGGGTCATGATCGGATGCCATGCCGAACACATGGTAGTGATTGTGTTGAAAATTGTAACTGAAATTGTGATTATGGTTGATGTCTCATATGAGAAGGCCTAGCCGATAGGGTCGTGATCGGATGCTGCCGCACACATGGTGGTGATTGTGTTGGAAATTGTAATCGAAATTGTAAACGGTGGCACATGGGTACTAAAGATCTCCAAACCTAGAATATGGAAATTGTTTGAAAACTTGTCTTGTTCCTAACTTGATGTTTTGGATATTATTAAGACTCCCATTGATGCTTATGATTATTCATTCTTGTGTTATCATTCGTTATATTGAGAGGGTATTTAGTCATTCATACTAGTACTATTCCACATGTACTAATGTCCCTTTTGCCGGGGGCGCTGCATCTTTAATGGGTGCTGGTGGTTCCATAGCAGTCGGCTCGGTCATTGATAGTGGTACATCCTCTTCCCAGCTGACTTGGTGAGCCCCACTTCATTTCGGGGTCGTGTAATCTTTTGTCCTTATGTATTATATTTTGAGGTATAGTCGGGGCCTTGTTGCCGGTACTTTCATCGTACTCTTTTTATCAATTAGAGGTTCCGTAGATATAGTATGGGTGGTATGTTGGTGTTGGGAAGTCGAACAAGTAATGTTGTAATTATATCACACGTTCCTCATCAAACTATGAGAGTGTATGTATTTTGAAACTTATAAATGATCTAACTGCTGATAATGAATCGGTGTTGTTGTTCACATGATCCTCCTCACAGCCTAATTAATGAAATAAATAGTCTCTTTATTCATGAGTGAGTTCGGGTGGAAAGTATTGTACATGCTTGCTCGGCCAGGTCATCTCGGTTGAGCGCCGGTCGCGCTCCCCAAGGTCGGGGCGTGACATACTTGACTCCTCTAGTGGATTTAAAAAATCCATAAGGCTGGCCATTGATCAACACAGAATACTAATTGTTTGAAACTATACCATACACTATCCCAATAAATCTCTCACATAAACCCATCTTCCTCAACACCTTAGTCATGAATAACTAAGAAAGCATGTCATATGCTTTGGTCATGTCTAATTTGATCACAATAATAGGTCATTTGTTCTTAGCCTAATGTCAGTAATTATTTCTTGTGTCAATAACACATTTTCAATAATATTCCTACCTTTGACAAATCCAGCTTGTTCATCTGAGATAAGTGTATGCAGTAAGTTGACTAACCTTCATGAATAACTCTTGAGGACACTTTATTGATGAAATTGCTAAGACTTACATGCCTCATATATGAGAATGTGATCACTTCCTTTTTCTTAGGCAAAAGTACTAAGTTTATGTGAGTCACAAACTTAGGTAACTCCTGTCCATCGAAAAAATCCATCACCATAGAAAAAATATCATCTTCTATGATCTGCCAACAACAATAAAAGAACTTACCAGTGAAGCCATCAAGTCCTCCAACACTATTCCATTTTGACCAAAAACAGCATGCTTGACTTCATCATCTGTAGGTTGTCTCACAAGGTCTTGATTGTTCCCCATAGTAACCATGTTAGGGACATGGTCAATAATCCCAAAAATTAGGGACAATATCTTCATGAAATTGAGCTTGAAAGAACTTTACTTCCTCTTCTGCTTGTAAGGCCCCAAAAATTTTACCTAAAAACTCGAGATTTCATGTTGCCGAGATAGACTTATGTTAAAGATTGTAGAGATTGCGGTCCAGGCTTTTTGGGTTGAACAATATGCTAGGGAGTTAGAGAAAAATGTTGGCAAAAAAAGACATTTCTACGGCCCACTATGCGGTCGAAGAATCACTCCGCGGGCCGCAGAGTGAAGCAGAAACTTGAGTAAAATTTTGGACCAATTCGCGGTCCATTATGCGGCCGCACAACGATTTCGCGGGCCGCACATCGATCGTAGATTCAGCTTGGAAATTTTTCGGAGGGAGGTTCTGCGGCGCATTATGCGGCCGCAGAACAGGTCTGCGGACCGCAGATCGGTCGCAGAGTGAAGCAGAAAGTGTCAGTTCCGGAGGGACAATTATGCGGTCCATTTTGCGGACCGTAAAAGCATTATGCGGTCGCATATCCGATCTCAGATCCTGTTCTGGAGCCTCATTTTGGGTTTTATAACCCGACCTTACTTCGTTAAATAGATGCAATGGATCATTTTTGAGCAAAATCTGATACTTTTAGAGTGAGCAAGAGTGCCCTAGAGTGGAAAAGTGATCTTCAACAAATTATCCTTCAATTCTTGCTTAAGTCTTTGAAGATTATCAAGGAAAACACACTAGGTCTTCATCCTAGAGGTAAGGTTCTACACCGTAACTCTTAATTTCGAAAATTTAATTAGAAATGGGTAATTAGCAAAACAATTCTTGGGTATGAGAGAGATTTATTTTTGCATGCACGTGTTATCAAAGGATATAGGAAGGTTGTCAGCTAAAAATGGTAAAGAATGGGTTGTGGGATGATGGAACCCTCCATAAAAAGGGCCTTGAAACCTTAATGCACACGTAGTGTTTGATAAAATGCTCAAATGAGCTAGAACCATGATCATTTCCCTAATTTTAGTTCAATTTGTTATGTTTCTAAAATAGATTGAAGTTGCTAAGAATGCCGGAACATTTTAGAGTTTAATGAAGCTCAATTGAGGTATGTTGGCTAAACTCCTTTCTTAGAATTGAATTCTACAGTGTTCATGCAAGTTATGCAAGACCCGAGTTGATCATTGTGAAATTGGCTATTTCGAGTAAACTTGGTTTGAAAGATATATGTTCAATATGTGTTCCAAATGCTTTTATCATGTTATGCTATCATTTGAGGATATGTTCAATGTATGGGCTGTGTGTTATAAATATTACGACTTCAAGTCAAGTTTGAATAAAGGTTATCATGCCAAATTATGTGAAATATCTTTATATGTCTAAGACTCTTAATTGCTCACATGTGTATCTAAAGTCTTGAATTGAAAGTCTTGTTGTTGATAATAATGATGATGTGTGAAAATGAAAAGGGGAGCATGAAATATGAAATACGGCCAATTGCCAAGCACGATATTATAATTGTGGCCACTAGTGCCGATGAATTAAAAAGATATGAAAGAAGTATGAAGTAAGATGATTGATAGAAAAGGGAAAGGTCTCGGGAAAGACGTCCTAGCCGATTGGGTCGTGATCGGACGCCATGCTGCACACATGGTGGTGATTGTGCTGGAAATTGCGATTGTGGTTGATGTCTCAAATGAGGCGGCCTAGCCGATCGGGCCGTGATCGGACTCCGTGTAAAAGTACGGTGCAATTGTGAATGATGCCATATCGGTACTAAAGATCTCCCAACCTAAAAGCATGAAAATTTACTTGAAAACTTATGTGATTCTTAACTTGATGTTTGGTACTGTTTGAGGCTCCTATTAATTTCATGATTGTCCCTCATTGTATTATTATTCATTCTATTGAGATGGTGTTTAGTTATACCTACTGGTACTATTCGACAGTACTAACGTCCCTTTTGCTGGGAGCGCTGCATCTTTAATGGATGCATGTGGTTCCATAGTAGGTACTATTGGGCAGTGATAACAGTACACCCTCCTCCCAGCAGACTTGGTGAGCCCCACTTCATTCTAGGGTTATATATATCTTTTGTTCATTATATTTCTCACGTTTTGAGGTATAGCCGAAGCCTTGTTGCCGGCACCACCTTGTACTCTTTGTAATTATTAGAGGCTCCGTAGACATAGTGTGGGTTGTGTATGGGTGCTAGGAAAGTCAAACGAGTTGTGTTGTGTTTGAAACACTTATTGCACTTCAGACTATGAAAATGCTTGTATTTTGAAACATTAAAAAAAAGTAACTAATAAAATGATTTGGTATTGTATACATGGTCTCCCTATTGTCTAATTAAGGCGAATATGTCTTCTCTTCGATCATGGGTGAGTTGGGTAGAAAGTATCTAACAGGCTTGCTTGACCGGGTTCACTCGGTTGAGCGGCGGTTGCGCTCCCCGAGTTTGGGGCGTGACACTGCTATTGGGTCATTGCCCTTAATCCAGTTGCCTTCACTATTTTGAATCCTCTTTAATTGTAATCTTCTTCGCCTCCCATTTACCTGAGCATGAAAGAGTCTGGTATTTCGATCCCGATCTTTGAACCATGCCATTCCTGATTTCTGCTTCCAGAATTCTTCCTCAAGTGTCTAAGTACCTGGTGAGATCTGCTTGTACTTTTTGGAGCCTTTCTCTATTGAGCTGAGTAGGATTGAGTTCAAACTGAGCTTAATGCACCAATATCACCTCTTCTAAACTAGCAATTTTTTGAAAAATATTTCCATGAGTAGCTTTACTCCACACTAAAAGAGCTCTCTTTAACTTCTTCAATTTGTGATTGAAAATAATGAAAGGATTGGCACTGAAGTCAACATGCCAATTTTCATTCACAACATCTTGAAAAGTAGCATGATCTAGAAGTTAAGGAAGTTATTGTTGTTTATGTAATATTATTTATTGCAAAAAGAATATTAAGAAATTGGTATCCATTGGTTCGATGGTAAGCATGCCCGTGTGTTAAGTAAAAATAGAGCCGATTCAATTTTGGAACCTCCTAATGCCATCAGCGACATTTACATGAATCAGTCTGCTGAAATCTCAGATGTCACTGAGAACAAAGTTCAAACACCTTCCGTGCACCAAGTCCATCCGCTACATCTCCCACCTCTCACGCAAGCCCCGCCACCGCAACTCCATTCCACTGTTCCCGCAACAAGACCCTCATGCCCTCCTCAAGGAAGACCCAGTCGAAATCCTCTCTAATCTCTGGATCAAAACTTTCTCTCAACCCCAAAACCCCTTCACTAACATTACCGGTTTTCTCTCAAAGCTCGATCTCTGGGTCCTCGCTTACCAACGCACCTATGCTCATTTCACTGGCTCTTTCCCACCCCGCAACGCTCTCCACTCCCACGTCTTATCCGACCTCTCATACCTCCGGAATACTGTTATCCATGGAAAATTCCTTTGGAACGCAAAAACCCACCAATTGATTCGCGGCCCTAATGAAAAACCAATTACGGAACAGCTTTCTAGGCGTCAGCTTCACAATATACTGACCTCTAAAACGCCGCCATTTCAGGACATTGTGGTACAACAAGTTTTACTCATGATTCTTGAACCCATTTTTGAGCCTAGGTTTTCATCAAAGTCCCATGCTTTTCGTCCCGGTAGGAATCCGCATACTGTTGTTAGGACCATCAGAAGTAACTTTGCTGGTTATTTGTGGTTCTTGAAAGGAGATATTAGTGAGGTTTTTGATGATGTTGATGTTAATGTTGTTATGGGTAGTCTTGAAAAAGCTGTGAAGGATAAGAAAGTGTTGAACTTGATCAAATCAGGGTTGAGAGCTCCCGTGAGGAACCGATTAGGAGAGGAGGAGGACGAAGAAGAGAAGAATAGTAAGAAAAGAAAGCAAGGTCGGACGAAAAAGAGGATTTTGAATGAGAATGACCGGAAGCCAGACCCTTATTGGTTAAGGACATTCTTTGAGTTTGCTCCACAGGAGGCTGCTAAGATACCCAATTATGGTTGTTGTGGAATTCTTAGTCCTTTGCTAGCTAATGTGTGTCTTAGTGAGCTCGATCATATGATGGAACAGAAAATAGTTGAGTTTTTTAGGCCTTGTGAGCGAGATGCGATATGGAAATATTCTATGGATGATGGTTGTCATAATCCTGCTTGGCCTGAGTTTGTTCCTTCAAGTGGGAAAGAGAAGACAAGGAAGATGGATTTTATTAGGTTTGGTGGTCATTTCTTGGTTGGAATTCGAGGGCCTAGACAGGATGCGGTGGAAATGAGGAAAGAGATAATCGAATTTTGTGAGAGGATATTTGGGGTCAGGTTGGACAATTCAAAAATAGAGGTGGAGCATATTAGTAGGGGAATTCAGTTCTTGGATCATATTATTTGCCGTCGTGTAATTTATCCGACTCTACGTTACACAGCGAGTGGTGGTAATATAGTGAGTGAAAAAGGTATAGGGACTTTGCTCTCTGTCGCTGCTAGCTTGCAACAATGTATTCACCAGTTTCGGAAGCTCAAGCTTGTGAAAGGTGATAGGGATCCGGAGCCACTGCCTTGCACACCAATGCTTTACTCAGGTCAAGCTCATACTAATTCTCAAATGAACAAATTTCTTGAGACAATGGCTGAGTGGTTCAGATATGCTGATAATCGGAGAAAAGTTGTTGGGTTTTGTGCTTATGTGGTTCGTAGCTCTCTGGCTAAGTTATATGCTGCCAGGTATAGACTGAAATCTCGTGCCAAGGTTTATAAGATTGCCTCGCGTGATTTAAGCCGTCCATTGAGGGAGCACACCAACAATTCTGCACCTGAGTATTCAGATCTTTTGAGGATGGGACTTGTTGATGCTATTGAAGGTGTTCAGTTTTCCCGCATGTCTTCAATCCCATCATGTGATTATACTCCGTTCCCAAGGAACTGGATCCCTGACCATGAGAAGGTGTTGTGTGAATATATCAACTTACAGGATCCTAAGTTTTTCTGCCAGCTGCACAAGTCAGTTAAACAGCACGGTATATGTTTGCCTCAAGATGAGATATCTGATATTGTGTGGGAATATAAGACTCTTGGGGTGCGAAGCTTGTCGCAGAGGTTATGTGGTGACAAGGGGATGGAAAATGCTTCTCAGAAAGTAATGGCGGCATCATGAACCTGGCATGAGATATGCAAGTTAATCAATAGATGTTGCTATTGGTGGTGCCAACTGGCTTCTTATTTTAAGAAGCTAGATGATCCATGTCTATCTTGTGATAGATAATTTTAGAGCTAGAAGTTGATCTTATTAACTATCTTGGAGAGCAGATTAAGCTTGATTGCAGTGAGCAGATTCCTTTATGAAATAAAAACTTAAAAACATTCATGTGATGTACTTGGATAGGTATGAGGGAAGAAAGAAGTTACATTTTCAAAAATTTTTGGTCAAGACAGATTTATGAGACATTGTTTAGTAAGTCTATTGTAAAATTGCTAAATCATGTTGTTGAGACTTGAGTGGAATAACTGCTTTGAAAATGCATCTATAAGTTGGATGAGTTTATGAAATGAATATATTATTGACACACGGCAGATGTGCTTTTAGCTTCAGACTCAATCCCTAGCCATCTTCACACTCCCTACCACATGAAGAATAGCTTCTTTTGAAATGTATCTATAAGTTGGATGAGTTTCATCAGGGACATGCATTCTCAACACTTGAGAGATCTGCTTTTATCCTCCCCCATGGAAACTCTGTGATCTGCTGCAGTAGGATGAAGCAGAGCATGAATATCCTACCAAAGCTGAATTGAAGTGATGGAGTTCTTGTGACTGATGGCTCAGAAGTTATGCTGAAATAAATGAAGCCAACAAAAATAGAAGTTGTATTGCCTAGACATTTGCTGCAGCAGAAAAAAAGTTCATCTTCAGCTTGAAATGCCCATATATAGTAAAGGGAGAGCTTAAGGGTTGCCTACTCATTTTCTGCACAAGGATGATTAGTATAGCTTTGTAGAAATGATTCTGTAAACAACGATTCCCCGCTCTTGACTCTGGTAAGCTCCTCATCTGACATCATTAGTAATTTCCTTACTCTGCTCATTGATAACATCTTGCTCTATTTGCCAAAGTTGGTATCTTGGCTTCTTTTGCTCGAACTAAACTAAACATGGGTTTAGTGGCATAGGAATATGCATCTGCCATTACGCAATTGGCCTTTTTGGAGTAAGAATTTTGCAAAAAAAGTTAGGTCTTTCCTACGGGTAGCTCCTCCATGATGAATGTGACTTGTCTGACCATTGTTAAGCTATGCTACTTGGACCCTTCAAAATCCACGCCGCACCCGTTTCGATCTGACACTATTTTGGTGTGGGTATGGATCCACATCGAATTTGGTCAACTTACCTAGGGTGCTTTGGCTACTTCTATGGCCAAGAAGTATATATTGATTGGGTATTTGGTTTGATCTTTGGTTTGATTGGCTATATATATATATATATATATATATGTAGCCCAGTGCACGAACCATCCCGTGTTCACACAAGGTTCAGAAGGGCCGCACCCTAAGGGGGTGTGATGTAGGCAACCTACTCTGATGCAAGCATCAGTGGCTGATTCCACGGCTCGAACCCGTGTCCTATATGTCACACGGAGATAACACACACACACACACACTCTCTCTATATATATATATATAAGTTTGCCAATACATGAGATATCTTATGAATAAAATCTTAGGTACCATGTGAAGAATTAAATTTAGTTTAGTTTAATAACTTTAACTAATCGAAATATAAATCTAAATATGTTGTAATATACATTTATTAGCCATATTGCAGCATCGGAATCCGCACTTGGATCCATATCCCTGAAACCAAGAATATATGTGATGAAGAATCCGAGCTTTAGATCCGCACCTGAGTCCGAGCAATATTGTTGATGAGAATCAAAATCTATCTGACAATGCATACACAATTGGAACTCTGGGTGAGCTGGGAACCATAGGTTAAATGACTTTATGGACCGTATAGATTTCAGAAAAAAGCTATCGAGTTCTTCACTTTTACTGAAGTCAAATGCTTTTAAGTAAAAAGACCCGCTGCATGAGTGAAAACTGACTCTCTTTGCTTTATTTTAGATGACCGTGTTTGCTTAAACGTAGAATTTAAGGAAAAATGGATTTATGACAAATTACCTAAATATATATAAAAAGTTATGATGGTAGTGTCCGGATTAGCTTGCGTACACCTCAACTATTCCACCAGGTTACCTAATAAATAAGCTAAATATACATAATGTACCAAAGGTACCAGTAGCATCTTGCGGTTTTCAACATCCCATGTCAACTCCCGTAAGAGTATGTCATCAAATCAAACTGAAAATGTGAAGATTAAATAGTTTACAACTATAGAAGTATCAAAAAATGAAAAAAGAAGGAATGTTAATATTAAAGAGCATACAACGTAGAAATGTGCCCCCTCTTTTCCGGATGGACTTAAAGAAGGAAACAATGTCATATGAATTCGAACATGAGTGGTTGATTCTGCTTTTAGCCACTGTCTGGGGGAGTAGTTGATTTCCAGTTGTACTTTAATTGCTGATATTAAGTACTTTCTTAACATATGGGAGAACCTGGCTTCAAACTTAGTTCCGAATTTAAACATTCCGTGACCTGATCTTATCTAAGGGATTATATGGTCTTATCGAGATATTGCAGCTTTTGATATTCTGCACTGGCTCTAATCAAGAAATTTAGTGATAAGAGTATATGATAGTGCTTATACAATTTTTATACACTGTATAACAGTTTATATACAATTTTTATAAGCACATACTTATACAAAATGCAATATATATACATATAACAGTGTATACAACTTGTATACACTGTTTTATATAAAAACATTATATAAAATTATCCTTGTATCTTTCAACCACCATTAAAATCTCAACCATACCCACTTCAAAATATCTTTACTTATAAAACACCATAGGACTTAAAAAGAAAATAAAGAAGTACAGTAGTCACATACACAAAAATAAGAAGAAGAAGAAGCAGCAAATATTTGTACAAAAAATATAAAAATCTACAAAATAGAACTCTTTCTGTACCGATGAGTTGCTGACCATCGGCTTTGGATGGAAACTCTGTGATCTGCTGCAGTAGGATGAAGCAGAGCATGAATATCCTACCAAAGCTGAATTGAAGTGATGGAGTTCTTGTGACTGATGGCTCAGAAGTTATGCTGAAATAAATGAAGCCAACAAAAATAAGAGTTGCATTGCCTAGACATTTCCTGCAGCAGAAAAAAAGTTCATCTTCAGCTTGAAATGCCCATATATAGTAAAGGGAGAGCTCAAGGGTTGCCTACTCATTTTCTGCACAAGGATGATTAGTATAGCTTTGTAGAAATGATTCTGTAAACAACGATTCCTCGCTCTTCACTTTGGTAAGCTCTTCATTGACATCATTAGTAATTACCTTACTTTGCTCATTGATAAGATCTTGCTCTATTTGCCAAAGTTCGTATCTTGGCTTCTTTTGCTTGAACTAAACTAAACCTGGGTTGTGTGGCATAGGAGTGTGCATCTGCCATTACGCAATTGGCCTTTTTGGAGTAAGAATTTTGCAAAAAATTTTAGGTCTTTCCTACGGGTAGCTCCTCCATGATGACCATTGTTAAGCTATGCTGCTTGGACCCTTCAAAATCCACGCCGCACCCGTTTCGATCCGACCCTATTTGGGTGTGGGTATGGATCCACATGGAATTTGGTCAACTTACCTAGGGTGCTTTTGGCTACATCTATGACCAAGAAGAGTGTGTGTGTATATATATATATATATGTATATATATATGAACGAATCATCCTGTGTTCACACAGGGTTAGGGAAGGGGCCGCACCTCAAGGCTCGAACCCGTGTCCTATAGGTCACACAGATATAACTCTCTCTCTCTCTCTCTCTCTCTCTATATATATATATATATATATATATATATATGAGAACACTTTGTCAATACATGAGATATCTTATGAATAAAATCTTAGGTACCATATAAAGAATTAAATTTAGTTTAGTTTAGTTTAATAGCTTTAACTAATCGAAATATAAATCTAAATATGTTGTAATATACTCCCTCCGGTCCACAATAAGTGACCAATTTGTTTTTTTATTTTGGTCCAAAATAAGTATCCATTTATATAATCAAGAAAAAATTCAATTTGTTTTTCCAAAATTACCCTTATGTATGTATCCCTAAAAAGTCATTTACTCACATTTGAGAAGATAATAAGTGCTACTATAACTATGCTGCAATATTTAATTAAGGGTAGTTTAGTCACACTAACTATTTTTGTCTAGAATTTAGTATTTCCTTAATGGGTGTGCTCAAGGCAAATTGGTCACTTATTGTGGACCGGAGGGAGTATATTTATTGGCCCTATTGCAGCACCGGTATCCCCTTGGATCCATATCCCTGAATCCGAAAATATATGTGATGAAGAATCCGAGCTTTAGATCCGCACCTGAGTCCGAGCAACATTGTTGATGAGAATCAAAATCTATCTGACAATGCATACACAATTGGAACTCTGGGTGAGCTGGGAACCATAGGTTAAATGACTTTATAGACTGTATAGATTCCAGGAAAAAGCTATCGAGTTCTTCACTTTTACTGAAGTCAAATGCTTTTTAAGTAAAAAGACCTGCTGCTGAACTCAAAACTGACTCTCTTTGCTTTATTTTAGATGACCGTGTTTGCTTAGACGTAGAATTTATGGAAAAAAGGACAACAACAACAACCCAGTAAAATTTCATTAGTGGGGTCTGGGGAGGGTAGTGTGTACAGACCTTACCCCTACCCCGAAGAAGTAGGGAGACTGTTTCCGAGAGACCCTCGGCTCAAGAAGACGAAAACACAAAGACACAATATCAGTACCTCCAATAGAAAACATAGGAAAAATAACATCATGAAAATGAGAAAGTAGATGCAAAGGAAAAACGATAGACAGTATATAGACCAGGCGCTATAAAAAACGAAATAGTAGTGAGACACAACATTACCACTAGCTGACTAGAAAAACTACCAGACTAGCCTCACAAAGGGACAAAGTAAGGAATTAAGGAAAAAAAGGACTTATGACAAATTACCTAAATAAAAAATAAAAAGCTATGATGGTGGTGTCCGGATTAGTTTGCGTACACCTCAACTGTTCCACCATGTTACCTAATAATTATGCTAAATATACATAATATACAAAAGGTACCAGTATTATCTTGCGGTTTTCAACATCCCATGCCAACTCCTGAGAGTATGTCATCAAATCAAACTGAAAATGTTAAGATTAAATAGTTTACAACTATAGAAGTATCAAAAAAGGAATGTTAATATTAAAGAGCTTACAACGTAGAAATGTGCCCCTTTTTTTCCGGATGGACTTAAAGAAGGAAACAATGTTATATGAATTCGAACAAGAGTGGTTGATTATGCTTTTAGCCACTGTCTGGGGGAGTAGTTGATTTCCAATTGTACTTTAATTGCTGATATTAAGTACTTTCTTAACATATGGGAGAACCTGGCTTCAAACTTAGTTCCGAATTTAAACATTCCGTGACCTGATCTTATCTAAGGGATTATATGGTCTTATCGTGATATTGCAGCTTTTGATATTCTACACTGGCTCTAATCAAGAAATTTAGTGATAAGAGTATATGAAAATTCTGATTTAATCAACATGGCAAGGAAGCACAGGCTGATGTTGTTTGTACTAAAATCCTGACAGCTTCTTGGTTAAAATGAACCTCTTTTGCCGCACTCCTTGATTCTGCCTGTGTCATAGGTCTTGGTGGTTTTCTATAGATAAAGAAAGTGAATGCAATGTTGCTGTTGAGTTATTGAGTAGCATTGGTTCACTGGTGCCTGCTTCCAGCAGCTAGAATATGTAGTGCCACATACTGCGACATTCTTCATATTCCACTCTTTCCTGTGCAACTTGCCTATCTTTTACTAATAATAAAAGAGTGGAACAGTCTTGCCTTGGTGTTAAGAAATATCTGTACTTCCCTCGAGAATTTTCGAATTTTAGCACTAGTTGAAAATTTGAGCAATATATGTGTAAGTTTTACAACTTCAAATTGTCAAGTAAATTAAGAAATGCTCCTGAAGTTCTGACGATTCTAGTTCAACATACTTGTCAAAAATTAATAAAGAAAAAAAAGAAAAAAGCAGGCTGAAGGACCGAGGCACTGCCGCACTGTGTCGGCCTAAATTGTGCGACTGCAAAATGACTAAGTACTATTATATGATGTATGTAATGTATAGGTCGAAATCTGAACAGAAGAATCTCATTTAAGGGAGGACGACCAAGAGCTAACCGAGCCGAGGTCACGCATGAGAAGCGATGCCCTAACGAGTGACTCGTCAAAATAGGATTATGGTACCTATGGTCACTACACACTAAGCGCGCCCACCATCTTATTGCTATATTAACGTCAGATACCAATCTACACTTTATGCACACCGCGCTCTCTCTTCAATCTACACTTTATGCACACCGCCCTCTCTCTTTTAGGAAGGAATGATAGCCTATTGTGTAATCCTTTGAAATGGCAAGCTTACCCTGCCTGTGTATTTACGGTATGACTTATGTTTCCCTTATTTTTGTGCACCTGGGACTGGATCGGACCGGGACTCGAACTCGAGATCCCGGTGGGCAAAATAAGCTGTCATCCCACAAGACGCCCAGATCCGGCTAACGGCAAAGCCAAGCACGGGACCGGGATCAAATCTGAAGCTAGCATTCAAGAATGGTTTAAAACGAGTCGCATTACAGCGACACTTTCCACTCGTCGACCAATCAGGCCGAGGTAACAAACAATTTAGTTTGTGTTTAACTTACTATTTTTCTTTGAGGGGATAAGAACAGGAACACTCTCCCAACTACGCGAACAAGAGAACAAACGCCATCAAAACAACACTCTCCACGCCATATCATCCTGCTTGCAACGGATGAGTGAAGCCACCTCTCCAACAAATTGGTACTTAACGCCATAACGGGAAAAGTCCGAATAGACTGGGACCGAATCACCAGCTCGGAGAACATACGAATCTCTCCAGTACTCAGAAAGAACACAAGTGCGTGAATCCCACCCATGCACTCGCCAAGGCAACTATGCGACGACGCAACTAGTTAAAATCTGGTCTCGTCCATACGTGATCCCGGTTTGAGTATGAAATTCACCACCCAGTTTATCAACTACCTCTCCAGGCGGAGCGATGAAGGAACTAGATAGACTGGGACTCCTCGAACGTATTTACGGATCGTGTAGTAACATGTAACCTTCTCCAATAAATGAATAAGCAAAACAACATACGGAATTCTAGCGTAACTCCACCAGTTTACGTATCACGCCGACACAGGAAAAATAGTCGACCTTGCTAGAATTCATTTACAAGTCAAACTTGACTTCGCTCAAACATCGAAACTCGATTTCGCTCAATTTGGCATGTCGAAACTCGATTTCGCTCAAACTAGCAAGTCAAAACTCGACCTCGCTCAAATTCGCAAGTAAAACTCGACTTCGCCCACATTATTAAGTCAAAATTCAACTTTGCTCGGATTTACAAGTCAAAACTCGACTTCGCTCAAACTGGCAAGTCGAAACTCGATCTCGCTCGAACTAGCAAGTCAAAATTCAACCTCGCTCGACTTTGCAAGTCAAACTCGACCTCCCTCGAACTAGCGAGTCAAATATTGACTTCGCTCGAAAGGACGAGTCAAAATTTGACCCCATTCGAGTTAATACGCCAAATACGATCTCGCTCGAGTTAATAAGTCAAGATCGACCTCGTTCGAATTAGCAGGTCGAAATTCGATCCCGCTCGAATCAATTATCAAGAGATAGGGACTTATTGCGAGTAAATCCAAGAAATCCAAAAAAAAAAAGAAGAGCCAAAGACATGCAATCAAAGGCGAACTGATTATTTTATTCGAATATATATATATATTGCCTTACAAAGGGCCAAAAGAGGACCCCCACCCAACCAACTAAGTACAAAAAAAAGAGTACAAAAGGACAAATTAAAAGTACAAAGGTCTCACTCAGCATCACCCCATCCACGCCATCATCCCTTTCTCTGCTGGGTTCAGTAACGTCACCTCCACCATCACCCTCTTCATGAGAACGGTCATCATCAAAGGCAAGCCCGTCCTCAGCCTCATCATCACCATAGGCCTCCGGGGTCGCGGGGTCATAATCGCTGGCGAGCTGAGCCTCACGCGTTTTCACACGAACTTCTTCAAAAGCGGCTTTCGGAACATTCCCCGCCGCCAAAAAGCCCTTATATATATATCCCGCTAAGCCTCACCATGGGTCTATATCTCGTACAAATGGCGAGGAACGTCAGTAGAGGTGGACGCAGAAGGAGTCGAAGCCAACAATTGAGCCCTCTCAGCCTCGAGAACAACAATTTTATCGCCCAGGGTCGATACCTCTCCCTCAAGCTCGCCAATTCTCTCATCAAGCCGAGCTTCCTTAGAGTAGTCGTCTCCATCTCAGTTGCACGCTCAGACCCGAGAACGCAGATGGAATCCTCTAATGTCGCAGCCCTCGCCAAGGCCGCTACCCGGGCTCCATCGACTCTCTCCAACTCGGCCACCTTCCCCTCCAATTCGGTCGCCTTCTCCGCCAGCTCAACACTTAGAACGGTAACCCTAGAATCACTTTGCTCAAGCTCGGCCCGCAGAGCGACCACCTTTGCTTGAAGGTCAGCGCACTCAGCTGAAACGCCCTTGCCCACCTCGAGTTCTTCTTCTTTAGCCCTAAGCAGCCCCTCAAGTTCGCTGCATCTGCCCATGGACCGCATCGGGTCTTCGTCCTTTCGCTTCAACTCCTCCCTAAGGGATTGGGGATCGCCGCCCTCCCTAAGTCGGGCATGCATCTCACGGCACTTGTCACGCTATCGGCAGTATTTTGAAACCACCTTTTGGAAGACGGCAGCCCGCTTCTCCTCGCGGCGGAGACTCTCAGTCTCCAAAATGAAAGTTTGAAGAAAGAAAAAAGGATGAAGAGACGTCATCAAAAGTAGAAGACGTGAAACGAAGAAAGAAATAAAGAACTCACCCTCAAAGCCATGCCGACTACGCCCCGTGACAAGCCAGCATCACTGGTCTCCTGAAGGGCCCTGTTTTCGGTAGCGGAACAAACGGCAAATTAGGGCACCAGGCTTACTGTATCCTCCAACAAATCTAAGTCTGGGGAAATCTCGATCACGCGGGAGGAACTGTCCATTTCCGCTTCCACCCGAGTGAACTCCTCTTCAAACATTCTTATGTCCTCGGGGTCAATATCCGAACTGGACTCGTAGTCATCTACGACCACGCCCTTTGCCCTCTCACCGGTTGAAGAAGAGGCACAGGACGGTTGTGAAGTCGATGTACCGCTCGGAATGATTGCAGCAACCTCCGAGCTTTGTGGCCCTTCCATAGAAGCCAACCCCACAATCGGAGGAGGCACGATCTCAATGCCCAAACCAGTACCCCCGTCCGGCGCAGACACTGCCAATGCGAGTTCACCTCTCGAAGGGTCCCTCAGTCTCAGCCACTGCCCTCCGTCTCTTCAAAGGGGCCTCATCACGTTCGTCCTCCAACGAGTCGTCCGCCAAATGAACTGCGAGAGCCGGGACCCCCACTAAGGGATAGGCAGCCGAGCGGCTAAGCACGCGCGCAGTCAAAATCTGCAAGACAACAGCGGTCTGAACGGGTTCACTTGCAGCCACAGCAAGAACGGGCTCGGCCGAGATACCCAATTGGCGGAAAGAGCGCGTAGGAGTCCTCGCCCTCCTTGCCGCCCTCCGACCTGTAAATAAAGAAGAGAGATAAGAGGATAGAAATAACGGTATAGAAGTCAGAATCTAAGCCGAATGTGGCTCACCGGCCACAGGTTTGCGTCCGAACCTCTCATGGAAATGCGACCACTCCGAATCCCCATAGTATGGGGCAAAACCCGACTTACCCAGTCGCGAATGTTTACAACTGGTGAAGGAAGATCCCGTTGGGCTGCGAAGAAAGAAAAAGAACGATCAGATTACCCCCAAAGTGAACAGCGGTCATTTTAGAAGGGAAGCACTTACGAGCAAAATTCCACTCCTCGGGGAATCAGCTGGGGTTCGATACCACATGCGACATCCTCACAAAGAATAAATTTTCCCAAAAGCGACGATTAGTTTTATCGTCCATCTTCACTACCAACCCCTTGGTCCCCTAATGGCGCATATGAATCATTGTGCCCCTGTAAAAACTTGGGGCGAAGAGATGAAGTACGTGGCGTAGAGAAATACCACGCCTGGACAACTCCACGTATTTGATAAGCATGAGGAAAAGCTTGTATATATACGGAGAGAGCTGAGCTGGGCACGCATTGTAAAAGCGGCAAAAATCCTCTGCTATGAAGGGAAGAGGAAGCGTGTAGCCAACGACAAATGGGTACGCGTAAAATGCGCAATACCTCGGGCGGTGTGTTTAGACTACATCAGTGGGAACTATTTCAACATGGGCTGGGATTCGTCACTTAGCTCTAAATACAGTGATCGTCGCTGCATCCATCGTAAAGATGACAGGTTCAGGTTCATCCTCAGGCAAGCTTTTGAAGTCTGATCTAGGTTTCCTGGAGCATGGGATTATCTCGTCCAGGGTGGGAAAGTTCTCATCTTCCACCATGGTCTCCCCTTCCTTGAGGTGCATCTGCAGCCAACATCACGGGATGAGAGGGGGCGTTGGCCATTTTTCTGATTACGCGAAGAAGAAGTACGAAGATGAAGGAGGTAAAGTAACAAAGGACACTAAGGAGAGAAAGAAAACAGAGAAGCTGAAAGTTCGAAGAAGAAAAGAACTAGAGCTTCAGGGGCTCTAAAAACACGACAATTCAAAACTAGAGTGCCTATCCCTATTTATAAGAACACATGCACCCAATCAAGAAAGACCAAACGCCGCCTCATTAGCTTCGGAACGGGAAAAGCGAGGGAAACGATGTAACATATGGGGAACGTGCGCCATAATGACGTGTGAAGAAAGCGTCATTCCAAACTGACGTAACAGTCAGGCGCGACTCTTGAAGCGTCACCTCGCTACCCCGCCAACAAAGGGGATCACTCTTCGGGTCATGATTCTCAGATTTCTTAAAAATATAATCGACATAGTCCGCCCACCGAGCTCGCCCGAAGGCAACCTCGACAGGCGGAGGGACTAACTGTATAGGTCGAAATCTGAACAGAAGAATCAAACTTAAGAGAGGACGACCAAGAGCTAACCGAGCCGAGGTCACGTATGAGAAGCGATACCCTAACGAGTGACTCTGCTGCGGTAGAGGTCGAGCACTCCATCCAGCCTGAACGGCTAGTTCAACCCTTAGACATTCCTAGAGGAATATTTCACAGGATATTCCAAGAACTTAAGTATTCCGGTTAAGGACCGTTGGGTAAAGAAAAGTATTTTTGTATAAATATCATGGGAGAGAGTGACTAAGAGGAGAGGGTATGGCAAATATCTGAGAGACACAAGTAAACATATCTTAAGAGAGAAGGAGAGATAATTCATCTCGGGTTACTAGTCAAGGAGAAAGGAGAAAGGAAGCTTAGATCCTCATTATCCATTCTTAGTGGCATTGTATCAACTGTATGAGGGTCAACCTTGTTCAAGAACGGTGACCCTTTTTATCTATGTATTCCTCATTATCATTTAATATCAAAAAAATCGTCATCCTTTTCTTACTCGATAGGATTTAATCATTGTTGTAATTAAATTCTATGTTAAATTATGCCTTTTTATTCTTATCTCCTATCTCTGATCTAGGATAGATTATCTTTGGCTAGGATTTACCCATCATCATTTACTTAATTAGTTTAACAAAAAGGTTCAAGACTTTTTGGTCAAACATGTAATACCTAGTGTATCCAATTATTATTTTATTATTAGAAATGTTAAGCCTTTTCTTTCATCTGTTAATGTTTAATAAATTTCATTCGCTCTCATTAATTCTTACAATTGCCTATATTATTTTACCAATATTAAATATGCATCATTTTTACTTCAAAATAATATTGAAATTTAAATTTAGAAAATAGTTTGAGGAGTACTTCAAGGGAAATAAGGATTTTCACTCACAAAGACTACTTGATGCCAAAAACTAACTAGACTATAAAATACCTACTGAAGCAGTATCACCATAATAAGTTGGAGAAGAGACGGAGTCGCCTAGCGGGTAACCACATCATCTTGAATCTCAATACGTGCATCCATGAAAGAAATGTAACAACCCCGAGCAAGAGACGTGGGTATAAAGTATAAGTACTCAATATGTATCATACACCCCGTCAATCATAAAGTGGGGCCAGACTTTTAAGAAACATGGTAAGACAATATGCATTTTCATTTCAATAGAAACATTTCATAACGAATTAATTTTGTCAATTGAAATCTATGCAATAGAAACTGTATATGGGTAAAATCGAGGATAGAGTTACTCCCGATTTTTTGTTGTGAAACGAGGAACGACGTTACTTGTTACTGGCTCAAGTGAGACCGAAGATACCCATGGATCGGAACCAGGAACTGACGAATCATATAATGGGTCTCGAGCATGGCCGAACCCGGAGAGAATCAAGCTCGGGTGAGATGAAGAATCGAGGGTAAAGGAAAGACGGTTAAAAGAGACAAGCGGAGAGCCGAAATATCCGCCATCAACCGGGTATTACGACGCGGATCACGCTCGGTATTGATTGTTGATCATATTTTCATGGGAGAGAAGGAAGGAAAAGATTTTTACCTTATTTAGACTTGTATTAGGGTTAAAACCCCTTTACTATACAAGAGGAGGACCCCTTCATTTTTTGGCATTGCTTTTTACGCATAACAAGGTAATAGAATTTATTTTGGCTCTGAGTAATTGTTTTAAGTGTTCTTCAGTTGCTCACTCGTTTATTCAGATCCGAGCTCTATCTCGAGGGCTCAATCGAGACCAACCATTGGCATTTAAGCAAAACACAAGGCTTAATTACTACGTCATTTTGGTTGACCGCTTATCTCATTTCATTCAACTATTTACTTATTTGATCATCTGTATTAAATTAAACCACATATCCTTTAAACTGCATACAAATTTAATTGTTATCCATTTTAAGGGGTAAACAGTTTGGCGTCTACTCACTTAAGTGTTGTTGTCGATCCAGGCCACCACAGTGAAAATAATGTTAGCTTCAAGGTTTCACGTATTAATTTTGATGATAACAAACCAAAATAACTATTAATCAAAGAGCATTTAGTTGTGGTAATCTTATTCTTGTACAGGAAAGAAATTGCTGGAAAAGATCCAAACAAATATGGGAAAGAGAATATCATGTGAAGAATTCATCAAGGAAGATTTATTTCAAAGATTTAATCTAGAAGGAATAATATTGAAAGTGAAATTTCAAATATTGAATGGCTTACTACAATATCAAAAATCTATGGAACTTATGGATAGAAAGCTCTTCAAAGAAAAGTTGCTAAAATCATGGAAAAGATACTACAAGACCAAGGAAGAATATATTTTCTATGGAAAGAAAATATATTATGGATGTAGTACAATTTATATTATGGAAAGATATTATTTTCCAAGATCAAGAAAGGAATATTTTCAATATAATGGGAGAAGAATATATTTTCTATGGAAAGAAAATATATTATGGATGCAGTACAATTTATATTATGGAAAGATATTATCTTCCAAGATCAAGAAAAGAATATTTTCAATACAATGGGAGAAGAATATATTTTCTATGGAAAGAAAATATATTATGGGTATAGTAAAATAGAAAGAGATTATTTTTCAAGACCTACTAAAAGAACCTTGTGAATTATGGAAGAATGCTTCCTAAAGTTTTGGACAAGATCTACTACGTATGGAATATTCTTACTACAATATTATAGTAAGAAATTATATCTCCAAGATCAAAGGCAGAGAATCACCAAGCTCTTTCAAGGAAGAAAGATCCAATATATACTGGTGCATTTGTTGATAACACTTCAAATGGGAAGATCTCATTTTATGGATACACAATAATATTGACTACTTCGCAAGGAAACAAATCAAATGAGCTTAAGGTATGGAGTCCAGAATATCAGCAAATTGGAAATATGTTTGAGTCCATCAACAAGACACTTCATTAGGAAGTTACGTTGGTATCTACTCAATCAAAGGAGAAAATATTCTGATTGAATAAATCAAGGGATCAGCAAGATCAAGCCCAACGTCAGAAGCCATTCAAGACTATAAAAACGAGAGCCTAGGAAAGAAGAATACACGCAGCCTTTTATACAAATTGTCTATCCAACTACAAGTTCTTTATTCTACTCTTAACAAGCATTGTAATTCACTTTAGTAGATTTACTGTGTACACAAAAGAGAGAAGATAGAAAATTGGAAAGGCAGTGTGTTCGGAGAGGTTGTGTCATTGTTCCGTTTCTTTGGGTAGCGAGGTGAAAACCAAAGGGTCGTTGTTGGTGAGCGAGTGAAAACCAACCCTGTAAACATTGGTGGTGAACGTTGAGAATCACACAAGCTGTACTCAACACAAATTAAAAGAGCTCAAGAAGATAACATTCTTGCAACCCAAGGAGACTGATTAGGATACCACATTGGTTCCGAACTAGTATAAAAATTTCCGGTGTCATTTACTTTATTCGCTCTTATATTATATTCTATTCCTTTACTGTTTTATTGTGATAACACTTGTTTAAAATCAAAAAGGACTAACAGTTCTGTGCAGGCTGTCTCCGCATAAGTCGACTAGGTCTGAAAGAGTAGTCGACTAGAAATTTAAAAAAGGCTACACAATTACACCCCCCCCCTCTTGTACTTTCAATTGGTATCAGAGCAGGTCTCACCATCTCTTTTTTTTTTTTGCTTAAACAGCAGTGAGAAAAGATCCATGTCAGGTCATCAAATTATTGGAACCGTACTTCAAGAGGGATACTCAACAAGAAGGCCACCGTACTTCAACAGTCAATAACTATAGCCATTGGAAAGAAAGAATGAAGGTTTATGTTCAATCAATAGATTAATCGAGCCTGGTTAGTTATTCAGAATGGACCAAGACCTATTCCGAATAACAAATGATGGAAAGAAGCTTGTAAAATGGGAATCCATATTTGACTAACACAAAAGAACAATTGGATATTATGGCAAACAAAATGCTAAGAGCAATCACATGCTCTATTGTGCAATTAGTGAAGAAGAATATAAGAGAATATCCACCTGTGAGACTGCTAAAGATATATGGGACAGATTGGAAAATATCCACGGGGACGCCAACAAAGTTAAGGAAATTGAATCCATGTCAACTCTTGAAGAATCCGAAAATGGTAAAAATCGAGAAGACTTGGCCGTGATACACCAGGACGAGAAAAAGGAAGAGTAGAAAGAAGCGAATAGAAAAATCTCAATCCATCCAGAATCATCAGAAGAATCGGAAGAATAGGGTTCAACAACAAAGAAGAACATATGCTGCTACAGATGTGGTAAACTGAACATATGAAATTAAAATGTCTTGGCCCCAGAAGAAGAAAAATCAATAGAATCTCAACTTGGAGCGACGAGGATGATCAAGAAGAAATGATAAACATATGTTCTCAAGAAAAGAGAAGAACTTGACGAGGCGTGCTTTAATGCCTATTCCTGGACTATGATCTCAAGAAAAAAGATAATCACAAATCATGGAGCGATGAGGATGAATCTGAAGAAGAAAACAATCACGAAAGAATGGAGAATCATGTTTCATGGCAATAGGAGAAATTAACAAGGTATGTCACACTCCTATTACGTATTTGCGATAAACTGTGGAATGAATTGCAGGACGATATGGAATTGGTTTTCAAGGACTTTAAGAAAGTTCTAAATGAATATCATAAGTTGAGGAAGGAGAAGAAGAATTGGGAGATCCAATTTGAAGAATATAAGAAGTTGACACATGAGAAGAAAGATTGGGAGATCCAACTTGAAGAATATAAGAAGTTGACAGATGAGAAGAAAGATTGGGAGATCCAACTTGAAGAATACAATAAGTTGAGAAATGAAAAGAATGAGTGGGATATTCAGCTTAAAGAATATCTGGTGGAGAACAACTTACTTCAAGAAGAAAATTCTAAGCTTCGCAAACAAATTAGCAGCTTGCACAACAGCCACTACTTTGATCGATCAAAGTCGTCTCATTGGCTTAACAGCTATAAGTCGACTGAAAAGGGATCTGCTGGTAAACGTCCTACTTTGAACAAGTTGACTGAGGAAAGCTCCAAGTCAACTAATAAGGCAGCTGCAGGTAAACACTCTTATTCTCATATTACATGCCACTACTGTGGCAATTCTGGACATAAAGCATTTGCATGTAATTATGCCAAAAGTTATGTTAGATCAAAATATGTTTGGAGACCAAAACAGTTACATGCATCTCGAATTATTCAATCTACTAACCATGAAGGACCCAAAAAGATCTGGGTACCAAAAATAAACTAATTTGTTTTGTAGGAACTCTCTAGTCCAGCAATAAAAAAGGATTAAAGATGTTTGCGTATTGGCTGGTCGAGGAACGTGCTTCAAGCTTTTACATATTCACAAAGGATGAATGAAATACGACGTATGATCTAAAAGAGTGACTGGTATCACTAAGGTTTATTCAAGTTCTTCTCGCTGCATATATTCAGCTATTGGTTTAGTAAAGTATAACCTAGTATATGCATATTAGCCATCTATTTGCACTTCGAGTCCTCTAGCTACATCACATTGTTATTTTATTTGGTATTATTTTTTATCCATGACTTAGAGACTTGAAATAGCCTGAGTACATGTTTTGCAGGAACCATGTCGTTTGCATACAATTTTAGGATAAGAAAGCATGTGATTATATTGATATCGTACAAACTTGACTCATGCCTATATGCGTCTTAGATTATTCTTGAAATGAATTATGTGTGTAATAGTAATTTCTTGGTAAGAATACTAATGCTTCACTCAAGACCAAGAAAGTTATCTAACTTTGAGGCCTCTTCTGCACATGAAACATTTTGGGTAATACTCAAAAGCTTGAAGACGAAAGGTATGTATCTCTATTATTTGCTTTAATTGGGTTATATTCTGGATCTATATTAGAGGACACCTTATGTGAGATATATAAGGAAGAAAAATAAAGTGTTGATTATTTCTATTTTTTTGTTGCAAATGCTTACCAAAAGCTTGGAAGGTAAATATATATGTTTCTATTGATGATTATCCTTACTTTCGCATATGTCACATTTTTTAATAAGAAAATAACGCTTTTGTTGTGTTCATCGATGCGAGTTTTAATAGTATTTGTTTGACATTTTCTTGCAACAAGCATGATCTTTCACATCTTAGTTTGGCGCCTCAGTTGAAAGCTGACTTGAAAAGAAAACATCTTTTTTTGCATAAATTGTCATCATTGGCTCATATGTGCTTTAATATTTTCATTGGATCTTATCTTGAATGAAACTTTGTTTGAGCTATGGGAGGGAAGAAAAATCAATTTTTGGTTATCTTATTTCCTTTGGTTGCAAATGTCTTGGTAAGACTCTTGACATATTCCTTATTCATTACTATTTACGAGCTTATGAAATTCAGAATATTAGTTGTAGAGAAATCTCAACATGCGTGCTTTTCTTTACACTAATACTTTTCTAAGAAATTGTGAATAAGGATGGAGAACTTGCAGTGGATAGCTTGCAATAAATTGCTAGTGACATATTTATACTAGTTAAACTAGACAGTCATGAAGAAGCATTAAAACGATGAATGCTGGATTCTAGCAATACAAGATTTATTGAACGAAGCTGAAAGAATCAACAATATGGAAATCCAGTACCATGCAAATGAGCTGCAATCAAGGATATCTAAAGCCGGATAAGATTGGTAAGGTTGTGAAAATTATTTGTAAACTTGTAGCCCAAGGTTTCACAACAAGAAGGTCTATTTTCTTCCTTGAGAATTATGTTAGAATATCATGTTCCATGTGCTTATCACAAAGTTTGCAAAGTTTTTCTTTATGGATGTTGAAATATTTTTTAAATGGTTTGAAAACTGCATAACATTATTCTCTAGCCTCTCTCTGAAATTGAAAGTTTTTTTTGAATCACATTCATATGACTAAGACTAGTTACCATTTGAAACATATTCATGTTTATCATCTGACGATTATTCTTTCCAAAGATGTATTTACAAGAGCATATTTTTTTTTGTAATACTAACCAAAAGCATGTCAAGCATTTTTAAGCCTCTGGTAGATGATCGGGTTGGAAATGAGTATAATGGAGAATTTGTCTTTATCTTCACATTCCAAATAATGCGAAGCAAGGAGAAAATTAGTAAGTCCAACGATCGAATAAAGTACCAAGGTATGACCGACTCTCTATTGCATTTTTATGACATATATTTTGGTATACCTGATCCCATAATAACTCCTTATAGTGCCACAAAGGATCTTTGGTTGATTATGGATTACTGTATGCAAGACTAATTGCTTTGATCTAGTACAATATTTTCAGATGCAGATCTTGCAGGCAACAAAGTGGACTGTAAAAAATGGGACGGAGATTTTTAATTCTCATGTCATGAAAAGGATGACGACTTTCATGAGAATGATCCCATATCTTTCTATTTGGTGATATGATCCTATTTTTTTGGTGATATGAATATATGACCATTTCTTGATTCTTGTATGCATTATATGTTGTAATCTTTCTAAGAGTCTTAAGTCTTTGCTCAAATTTCTCTTGAAAGTTTAACATGTTAGGATATCAAAAGTTTCTTAATCTTTTTAAATCATCGAGCGTTTTTCAAGTGACTATGTGCGATTACACTGTCTTATTTGCTAAATAATGTTTTGAAAATTCAAGTATTCTGTGAGTTTTTTTAATCTCTACTAAGCTTTCAATCATGTAAAATGATGTTCTTCTGTGGTCTAGAATTCTTTTTGTCTACCTACAATGACAGTTCAATATTTTTTAGCTTTGGGTTAATACTTTGGAGATTTTGGCCGGAATAAAAGATGTTAACTGGCTTAAAATTTTGTTAGATTTTTTTTCTGCTTACGGCTCTTAAAGGAAATCATTACTACATATTTTTTATAACTCCCTGGATAATTATAAGTTATAGTTATACTTTACTTGCATATTCCCTTCACCCTTTTGATGATGCCAAAAGGGGGAGAAAATAATGTGTACAAAAGTTCGAAAAAGGTAGAATGTATGGAGACAGGGGGAGCATGACTCAGGAACCCTTAGAGTAAGGGGGAGCCTTTACGCGGCATGACGCCTATGCATGAAAGAGAAGACTCCTATGCATGAAAGAGAAAGCTCGACATTTCAGGGAAGTAATCTTTACTATACTTTAATTCAGTCTTTGATTAAATTTTCTTATTTTGTACTCAATGGTTTGCCATCATCAAAAAGGGTGAGATTGTTAGCTTCAAGGTTTCACGTATTAATTTTGATGATAACAAACCAAAATAACTATCAATCAAAGAGCATTTACTTGTGGTAATCTTATTCTTGTACAGGAAATAAATTGCTGGTAAAGATCCAAACAAATATGGGAAAGAGAATATCATGTGAAGAATTCATCAAGGAAGATTATTTTCAGAGATTTAATCTAGAAGGAATAATATTTGAAAGTGAAATTTCAAATATTGAATGGCTTACTACAATATCAGAAGAAAAATCTATGGAACTTATGGATGGAAAGCTCTTCAAAGGAAAGTTGCTAAAATCATGGAAAAGATACTACAAGACCAAGGAAGAATATATTTTCTATGGAAAGAAAATATATTATGGATGTAGTACAATTTATATTATGGAAAGATATTATTTTTCAAGATCAAGAAAGGAATATTTTCAATATAATGGGAGAAGAATATATTTTCTATGGAAAGAAAATATATTATGGATGCAGTACAATTTATATTATGGAAAGATATTATCTTCCAAGATCAAGAAAAGAATATTTTCAATATAATGGGAGAAGAATATATTTTCTATGGAAAGAAAATATATTATGGGTATAGTAAAATGGAAAGAGATTATTTTTCAAGACCTACTAAAAGAACCTTGTGAATTATGGAAGAATGCTTCCTAAAGTTTTGGACAAGATCTACTACGTATGGAATATTCTTACTACAATATTATAGTAAGAAATTATATCTCCAAGATCAAAGGCAGAGAATCACCAAGCTCTTTCAAGGAAGAAAGATCCAATATATACTGGTGCATTTGTTGATAACACTTCAAATGGGAAGATCTCATTTTATGGATACACAATAATATTGACTACTTCGCAAGGAAACAAATCAAATGAGCTTAAGGTATGGAGTCCAGAATATCAGCAAATTGGAAATATGTTTGAGTCCATCAACAAGACACTTCATTAGGAAGTTACGTTGGTATCTACTCAATCAAAGGAGAAAATATTCTGATTGAATAAATCAAGGGATCAGCAAGATCAAGCCCAACGTCAGAAGCCATTGAAGACTATAAAAACGAGAGCCTAGGAAAGAAGAATACACGCAGCCTTCTATACAAATTGTCTATCCAACTACAAGTTCTTTATTCTACTCTTAACAAGCATTGTAATTCACTTTAGTAGATTTACTGTGTACACAAAAGAGAGAAGAGAGATAGAAAAATTGGAAAGGCAGTGTGTTCGGAGAGGTTGTGTCATTGTTCGTTTCTTTGGTGAGCGAGTGAAAACCAAAGGGTCGTTGTTGGTGAGCGAGTGAAAACCAACCCTGTAAACATTGGTGGTGAACGTTGAGAATCACACAAGCTGTACTCAACACAAATTACAAAGAGCTCAAGAGATAACATTCTTGCAACCCAAGGAGACTGGATTAGGATACCACATTGGTTCCGAACTAGTATAAAATTTCCGGTGTCATTTACTTTATCGCTCTTATATTATATTCTATTCCTTTACTGTTTATTGTGATTAACACTTGTTTAAATCAAAAGGACTAACAGTTCTGTGCAGGCTGTCTCCGCATAAGTCGACTAGGTCTGAAGAGTAGTCGACTAGAAATTTAAAAAGGCTACAATTCACCCCCCCCCCTTGTACTTTCAAATAATAACGGGATACCTAGCAACGATGTACCCTCTATCGACCCTAACGATGTTCCAATCGCTGATCCGGTCAATGCCAACTCATAGGTTGCTGTCTATACTAACCTTCCGACTAATCCCAATAACATCATTGACGGGGCACCTCAGCCATCAGTTTGTGAAGCGCCCGACGGGAGAGGCGATGGAGTTAGCTTACATTTGATTTTTGAGATGTTGCAAGCCCAACAAGTTGCCATAGCACAGCTACATAATCAAAATCACACACACAACACGTTTGAACCTGAACGGGTTAGAGAAGACACTCGAAGTGAAGAACAGAGTTACAGAGTCCAACGGGTTCGGATCTGGGGAAACTTCCGAGGTGATGAAAATGCTCGAGGCACTGACAAAACTGGTAGAATCTGGCGAAAAGAAGATAGAGGCAAACGATAAGAAAGTGAAAACCTACAACTCGAGGGTCGATCATATCCCAGGGGCACCTCCAATAGTGAAGGGATTGGAGGATGATGAGATCGAGTTGGTGTTGCTGAAGAAATTCGGGGAATCCCTACCCAATGGAGCGATGATACGGTATCATAATTTACCTCAAAACTCGATTGATTCGTTTGCTATGCTTACAGATGCCTTTGTTAAAGCTCACGATGAAGCCATTAAAGTTGAGACTAGGAAAGCGGACCTGTTCAAAGTCAAATAGAGGGACAACGAAATGCTTTGGGAATTTGTGTCAAGGTTCCAAATGGAACAGATGGACCTACCATCGGTTGTAGATGATTGTGCCATTCAAGCATTTACTCAGGGGTTCAACCTACGAAGTTTGTTTGTGTCTCAACAACTGAAGCAAAATGTCGTATAATATCCAGCGGTTACCCGGGCCGATGTCCACAACAGGTGCCAATCAAAGATCAAAGTTGAGGATGACAAATTAGGGACCCCCTCGGAGTCAGTTTATCCCGCTAAAGTGAACGACAAGTCTAGAAGAGTATTGGATCAGGAGTCGAGGCCAACCTGAGACCGATACCAGCCTTACAACTCAGATAGAAGGGGAAACGGACCCAGTCGCTATTCGACCAAGAACATCAAAATAAATGATTAAGGTCCGAGCAATCGAGGATTAGTGAATAAAAACGGGCTCGATAGATCACCAGCAGTTACAAATGCCCCGAGGCTATCAGAATATAACTTCAACGTAGATGCAACAAGCATAGTGTCAGTCATCGGTCGCATCAAGGAGACCAAATGGCCGAGGTCGCTCCAATCTGATTCGACACAGAGGGATCACAATTTGATATGCATATATCACGGTACTCACGGGCATAGAACCGAGGATTGTCGACAGTTAAGGGAAAATGTGGCTTGTTTGTTCAATAATGGGTACCTTTGAGAATCCTAAGAGAGCGGGCCAAAGACAATTTCAAGAACAGGAACGCCAACAAGCAGGTCGAGCAGGAAGAACCCCAATATGTGATTAATATGATTATCGTAGGAGTAGACGTTCCCAAAGGACCGATGATAAAATGCACCAAAGTCTCCATCACAAGAGAAAAACGAACTCGAGATTATGTTCCGGAAGGGTCCATCTCGTTTAGTGACGAGGATGCTGAGGGCATCACCCAACCTCACAATGATGCAATAGTAATATCTGTACTTATTAATAAATCTCGAGTTAAGCGCGTATTAATTGATCTAGGTAGCTCGGCTAACATCATCGAGATTCGTGGAATAACTAGGGCTATTATACCAGATCGTACCAGCAGTTCGAGTGCTGAACGGATTCAATATGGCGTGCTAGATAATAAAGGGAGAAATCACCCTACCGCTCAACACACCCGGAACCACTCAACAAGCAAAAGTTCTATATGATTGTGAGGGACATAAGGTACAAAGCCTTATTCGGAAGACCGTGGGTTCATAGCATGAGGGCAGTACAATCGACCTTGCACCAAGTGTTGAGATTTCCAACTCCAGGTGGAATCAAAACATTTTACGCGAATAGCAAGCTACGAAGAAGATATTCTCCGTCGAAAAAGTGATCCTTGTACCTGCGATCACTACATCAAATGATAAGGGACCGATCGAAGAGAAAGGCACAAAATAGCAATCACAGGTCTCTGCTCCGACCGAGCCGGAAAAACGGGAGGAACGTCCAACAGATGAGGAAGACGACTTCGGGGTTCCAAGATCCTTCGTGGCACCTGATGACACCGACACAACCAAGTCAACATATGAGGAACTGGAACAAGTCATACTATTTGATCATCTGCCCGATAGGAAGGTATACCCGGGCACGAAGTTAACCCTCAAGCTCAAGAAAAAACTCACTGATTTTCTTAAAGCTAACACTGACTGTTTTGCCTTGTCCCACTTAGATATGATAGGAATTCCACCAAAGATAAGAACTCATAAATTGAGTTTGGATCTGATCTTCCATTTTGTTAAACAGAATAGGAGGCCACAGTCCAAGGTCAAACACGCATTCATCAAGGACGAGGTATCTAAACTTTTAAAATGTTGGTTCCATTCAAGAAGTCAAATACCCGGATTGGTTAGCTACGTAGTGGTCATACCTAAAAAGACAAATAAATTTTAGAATGTATGTAGATTACAAGGATTTGATTAAGTCATGCACAAATGACTCATTTCCTTTGCCTAACATCGATCGAATGATCGATGCAACGGTAGGGCACGAGACGCTGAGCTTTCTCGACGCCTATTCTGGGTACAACCAAATATGGATGGACCCGAAGGACCAAGAGAAACTTCTTTTATAACTAGGTTCGGCACTTCTTGTTATAATGTGATGCCTTTTGGGTTAAAAAATGTCGGTTCCACATACCAACGCCTTGGTAACCGAATGTTCGAGGAACAAATAGGGAAATCAATGGAGGTCTATATTGACGACATGGTAATTAAGTCCCTGCGAGCAGAGGACCATTTGAGGCATTTGCAGGAAACCTTCGACCTACTAAGGGAATACAATATTAAGTTGAACCAGGAGAAGTGCAGTCGGCTCGGACAAGTTCCTCGATTTCAGGGTATCTAATCGGAGAATAGAAATCAACTTGGATAAGATAAAGGCCATAAAAGATATCACTGTGGTTAAAAACGTCAAGGCAGTGTAAAGACTGATCGGCGAATAGCCGCGTTAGGCCGATTCATTTATAGGTCGTCTAATGATAGCCATCGATTTTTCTCGTTACTAAAGAGTAAACGACTTCACCTGGACCCCAGAGTGCTAAAAAGCTTAGGAGGAACTCAAACGGTACTTATCAAGACCTCCTTTATTGCATACCTCGAAGGCAAACGAGCAACTATACCTTTACTTGGTAGTGTCCGAGACAGCAGTAAGTGGCGTCCTGGTTCAGGAAGAAGAAAGTATGCAATTTCCTATTTATTAGTTTAGTAGAACTCTAGATGATGTCGAGACGAGGTAACCACACCTAGAAAAATTGGCACTTGCTTTGCTATTCTAGGAAACTAAAACCATATTTTCAATGTCATCCTATATGTGTCGTGACCTCTATAACAACCCCACCGATCGTTTTGAGCTCTAGCACGTCGTTCAGCAGTTTGAGACCATGAGCACCTTCACTTTAGGTATTATGACTTGTACGCATGGTCGGAATTGAATTTCGGGAAGTTCGGAATTGATTTGGAAAGAGAATTCTCATTTCGGAAACTTTAAGTTGAAAGAATTGACCAAGATTGAATTTTTGAGTAAACGACCTCGCAATCGTGATTCGAAGGTTCCAGCGTATGATGATTTCGGACTTGGGCGTATGTTCGGATCGAGTTTTGGAAGATCCGGGAACGTTTTGGCACCTATTGTGGAAGTTAGCATTTTTGGAAGAATTTTATAAGTTTGGGTTGAAGTGCATTTCAGTGTTATCAATGTCCGTGTGGGATTGCGAGTCTAGAAATAGCTCCGTATGGTGATTCTGGTGTTGGGAGCACGATTGGAAGTGAATTCGGAGGTCCGTGGGTCATTTTGGAGTCATTGAGCTAAAGATAGAAATTTAAAGGTTTTTGAGGAGTTTGACCGGAAGTGGACTTTTTGATATGAGGGTCGGATCCAATTCCAGAAGTTGGAGTAGGTCCGTAACGTCGAATGTGACTTGTGTGCAAAATTTGAGATCAATCGGACGTGATTTGATAGGTTTCGATAGGGGTATTCATGGTTCGGTTTGGATCGGTTCTTCCCTAAAAAGAAACCAAACCAAGTAAGTCGGTTTTTCAAATATTAGAACCAAACCAAACCAATTAAGTCGGTTTTTTCTCAATTCGGTTTATGTCGGATTTTGTCGGTTTTTCCGTTTTTACGGTTATTTGTCGGTTTTTTCTTAAATATAAGACATACACTACCAAATACATATTCTGGCGACCACATTTTCAACGTAACACTATCAAATTAATTGCCCTTTGATAAATCTATTATTTACTAAAATATATTGATGATAATTGAATCAAATAGTGATGAATAATTTAAGGACTCAATTAAAAATATATTTTTTTAATATGAAATGGATTCTTACACTTAACAAAAGAAAACTACCAATCAAAGTAGAATATAAAGGTAAAACACTGTACTAAAAGTGCAAACGATTAACATTCACCATAAATTTTTTGAAACTTTGTATAAAAATATACATATATATATAGGTGTAATAATAATTTGAAATAGCTACTCCTATAGTCGGTTTGGTTCGGGTTTTTTCGGTTATTTTTTGATTAAAACCAAAACCAAACCAAATTTGATCGGGTTTTAAAATTCAAAACCAGAACCAAAACAAACCAAAAAGTATCGGTTTTTTTGGTCGGTTTGGTTTGGTTTTCGGTTTGGTTCGGTTTTTCGGGTTTTTATGAACACCCCTAGGTTTCGACATCGAATGTAGAAGTTTGAAGTTATAAAGTTCATTAAACTTGAATTGGGGTGCGATTCATGATTTCGATGTTGTTTGATGTGATTTGAGGCCTCGAGAAAGTCCGTGTTATGTTATGTACTGGTCTGTGTGATTGGACGGGTCCCCGGGGGCCTCTGGTGTGTTTCGGGGTGGTTTTGGATTATTTCGGGCTATTTTGCAATAGCTGATGCTGGTGTTTAGTGTTGTTCTTCGCATTCGCGAGTATCCTCTGCGTTCGCAATGAAGGATTTGGCTTCAGGGACTCTGTTCCTCGCGTTCGCGAAGAAGGAAATCCCTGTTGCACAGGTCTGACTTCGGAGGTTCATATCTCGCAATCTATAAGAAATTTGGAGATGTTTCAAAAATAAAAGTTGTATTCCTTTGTGTCTAGTTCTCAGAAAAGTAAACCATTTAGCATTTGGATTTATGTAAAAAAAGTTATGGCTGGTACACTACAGGCTATCCGAGAAGATGAAGAAGAAATCTGTATTGCACAATGCTGAATTTAACAGCTTATATCTCAAAATCTATAAGGAATTGGGAGGTGACCGAAACATAAATGTTGTAGATCTTGGTGTCTAATTTTCAAAACATTAAACCATTTGTCATTTGGAGTTTTGTACAAAATGTTGTGGCCATTATACTAGAGGTTGTCTGAGAAGAGTTTGGAAAATGGTTTTTGGGAATTTTCTTCTCCGCGAACACGATGGGGGTCTCGCGAATGCCAAGAAGAGTCATCTGGGCAGTGTATAAGTGTAAAGAAATGGGTTTGGCTCATTTCATCTCATTTCCTCCATGGGAGCCGACCTAGGAGCGATTTTGGAGCTCCATTTTCATCATCCATGTCAAGGTAAGTGATTCCCACCTATTGCAAGTTAATTACTTGGATTATATCTAGATTTTAACACGGAAAATCATGTAAATTAGTAGAAATTTTGAATAAAACCTAGGAAATTTGTATTCTTGAATTTTGACCACGACTTTGGACATGAAATTGAGAGCCAATTATATATTTGAGTTCGTAAGGTTGGGGGTAAACTTTATCTTCGAAAAATTTTGGAATCCGGGCACGTGGGCCTGAGGGCGATTTTGTCAACTTTTCGAGCGGAGTTAGGATTTTATATAAAATGAATTGTTATGAGTATTAGGGTGTATTTTCATTGGTTTGCCCGTTATTTGGCTAGTTTTGGAGCGTTGGGGCATCGGTTTGAGTCGTCGGAAGGGGCTTAGAAGCCAGTTATTGGACTTCGGAGTGAGGTAAGTCTCATTTCTAACCTTGTAAGAGGGAATTGTTCCCATAGGTGAAATAATTGGTTATGTGCTCCTATTTATGGGGGCTACGTACGCACGCACAAGGTGACGAGAGTCCGTGCGTAGCTACTATTATGTTTAAGTCCGAGTAGTCTAGGACCCAAAAACATGTTATACCTGAAATATTTGTAATCTTATAGACAACTGAAATTGCCTAAATCATATCGAATTAGTAAAATAATTTCTAAAAAGGGTTAAACCTCATTTTCTTAAATCGTTAAAAGAGAATTGACTTTTTCTTGGATAAATATTTCTTGATGAATTCTTAATTGACTGTGTGAATGTGAGTATCTATGAGTACCTGCGTCGCACGTATAATTCGCGAGCGGGGTAACTCTATTATTTATATTTGACCGCGTCGCACGTATGATTCGCGAGCGGGATAATAGATGCATCTATGGTTCGCGCCATTCGACCCTGTGGCAGTGCACAGTTTAAATATATATTGGATCGGGCCGTACGACCTCGGCATCATTTGCGCATGCTGGTAATGCTTGCTTGAGATTTACAAATTGATATTGCCTTCCTGGTCTGAGATAAATTGATAAATAATGGATTATGAATTTGGAGACTTCTAAATATAAAAGGGAATGTTTACTTGTTTCTTGACTTACTTGAGTTTACTGCCGGTTTTAATAAATCCATGATTATTTGCATTATTAATATATTATTATTAGACCACTAGTAAGTGTCGAAATCAACCTCTCGTCTCTACTTTTTCGAGGTTAGACGAGACACTTACTAGGTACACGTTATTTTTGTACTCATACTATACTTGATGTGCATTTTTGTTGCACGGGCACATGTATGTCTAGTGGCTTAGTTGGTCGCAGCGGCATGGTTGATACGGAGACTTAGGTGAGCTGCACCTCTCGAGGCGACCCGCAGCCAGCAGAGTCTCCTTTAAAGTATTGTACTGTATTTTTTTGTTCCAATTTGTATTTCTAACATTTGTTGTATTACATTATTTCCTAGAAACTGCTCATGCACTTGTGACACCGGGTTCTGGCATGATTATGGGGTATTCTGTATTAACTTCTAAACATTCTTTTATTTATTTTGTAAAGATTATCTTTTATTAGCCAAATTGAAGGAAAATCATAGTTTTCACAATTATTTAAAAGAGAATTTAATTAAGTATTTATGGTTGGCTTGCCTGACAGCGGTGTCCGGCGCAATCACGACCCTTAGTGGATTTTTGGTCGTGACAACATGGTATCAGAGCACTAGGTTCACTTAGGTCTCATGAGTCATGAGCAAGTTTAGTAGAGTCTTGCGGATCAATATGGAGACGTCTGTACTTATCTTCGAGAGGCTACAAGGCTGTTAGAAGCACTTCCCTTCTTGATTCCTCATCGTGCGGTTTGATTCCTTTGAGGCTATGCTTTTGTTTATTTCCTACTCAATCTTATGCGACGTGAAGCGCTTGCTATATCGATCGAGAATTGAGAAATTGTAATGGTACTACAGATATGGTGCGAGATGTTCCTCCCTGCGTATTTGATTGGGCTATTGTCGTCGCCTTGCGTAAGGCCGTTCTGTCGTTTCTGCTCAGTATCAGTATTACCTAAGGTTTTGAGATTTGGCATTAATTGTTATGACGATTCGTGCGTTGCTATCGCACAATATTGGTTTAATGGTAGGATGCTTGTCTCTCCGTTGAAGCAGTGAATAACTTGGAAGGATGTTTACTCAATGCAAGATTCAGAGATTCAGAATTTTATTTTCGGCGGAGGAGAGGCAATCAGGCTATGAATGTTCAAGTTTGGTTTGATGGAGTAACAAGACTTGGTATTTTCGAGCGTGATGGAATTTTCATCTGTGATGTGGTGTCATTGTCCTTGTTGAATATGTTAAGTTGGTGTTATGGTTTTCTTCAATTCGCCTTTAGGGCAGAGTAGCATATGGGTTTTGTGGTACGAAACTACGCTCCTTGAGAAAAGTTTAGAGTGATTTGGGATTCATGGTGGACAGTGACTAGGTCTACGAGCTTAATTTGAAATATTGGCTAGCATAACGGCGGGAGATTTGATATGACAGAAAGGAGCTGCTTGATAGAAAGAAGGATACAACATAACTTTGAATTGGAAGATATTGTCGCACATTTAGTTGATGCCCACGAGGAGTGAATGCACTTGTGCAGCTGGTGAATAAGCACGGGCTCAGGTGGGTTATCTCCTATGAGCAGGTCAGCGGTTGCGTGGTTGGTGAAGCTCCTGCGAACGATTTTACTGGCTATCCGGTAAGAGGTCTAATATGTGAATGTTGCTAGAGATTCAGAGTGTTCATGAAATGCTAAAGGAAGGATTTCGAGGAATCTGGCGGTTTAATTGTGTAAGGTCATGTCAATAAGAGATAAAGAATCTTGGTGGGTTCCAAAGTTATGTAATAGTGCCTTCAAGCTAAGTGGGAAAGTCCCACCGCCTACGGTTGGATTGCCCGGTTGCCTATTTGTGAGATTTCTAGTTATCAGCATATTGATGGGTTACTGCAGCTAAGGAAAGAGAACATCGGTGGTAGTCTGAGCAAATGAATTGAAGAATGTGTTCTATAATTGGCATTATCGATTCATGTTCAGGCTTTGGGAAGACTCGGAAATTATGCTTTCCGTAGAAGTGAGTTGCAAGGAGGGTGATTCGGCCGGGTGCTTCTTTGAGAGGGTGGTCATGTGCTAGCGGAGCCTTGCAGTTGATTATATTCGGGACCATGTCAGAGTGGGTGACTCTCAATAAAGGTCCTAGTGGGTTCAAAGGTTAAGGTGTGGTGACTAAGGGTTTCGAGTCCATAGTATGGTTGAGTATCGAGCTTTTGCAACAGATTATGATAAGGAGCTTGGAGTGTTCTGTGTTATCTTCGGTCTGCGGTATAAATTGAGAGGAATGGGAGAAAATGACTTCGAATTCATAGAGGAATTATCAAAATGGGTGTACCAGTTGAGGATGCGAATATGCGCATAAGGAGGGTATGAGATGGTTCCTGGGAATTGAGACAGCATGGTCTCGTGAAATAAGGTCACTCAGGATGAGTGCGGATTTGGGTTCGTGATGTTTTGAATGGGGCTACTATTATTCCTAAGTCAAGCCCAGAGTAAACTGGAAGAAGTAAAATCAGTCAGCAATGGTTGAATTGGTATAATGGTAGCAACGATTAGTTCCTTCAGCGTGTTAAGTTATACACATGATTACAGTAATGCGTGCGAGGTTTGACGGTCGTCGTAATTGATTTTAATTGGAGGCTTTCGAGTATTATGGCCTATTATGTGCAGATGGATCCCGGAAGAGTTATGGTAGTTTAGACCACTACTTGAGGTTGGTATTTTCTGCGGTTATGAGAATTTAGTCACGGGTTGTAATGGTTCTCTTGAAATGAGTTAAGTAAAAGGCTTTTATATGATGAAGTGTTTACCCTATTAGTGGTTCAGGAGTTATGATGAAAATTCTTGTACTCTTGCGCATTGTCATGATTAAGTGCCGTGAGTAGCGTGGGATTTGGAAGTTGAGAATCAAGGTTGCGGTTCGGTGTTGATAAGGAGGTCACGGGCTCGGATGAGCAGGAAAAGAATTTAGATGTTTAGAGTAAGCTGGTATTATCTTCAACGTCACCTGAGATCAGTGTCATGAGTAAGAGGTTTTGTGTATTGACTTGCGGATCCTTGATTCGCTTTGCAGCATTTGTATGGCCGATGGTATGGATGTGCAGACTTGTTACCTGGTGTAGAAGGCCATGAGAGCATATCCCACAGAAAGGTTGTATAAGTGTGACGTGTAGTCACTTAATTGATTGAGGATTTAAACCAAGTATGAAGATTGTGGTACTATCGCTAATTGAGAATTTATGCCTGAAGGGCGCTCGGTTCATTTGGTTGTGGAACGTGGAAGGTTGTTCCGGATTGGACGACTGTTCTTGTGTGTTATGGGAAAAGGGGGTTATTATGGACCCGGGAAAGATTATTGGCCTAGTTTGGTACGATCAGAATCGGCTTGAGGTTTGTGAATGGATTTAAATATGAATATGGGCTCTATATCAGGCCGGATGTGTTCATTTTAGCATAGCGCTCCTTATGGAGGAGTATTCGAACGTTGGATGTTATTTCGTTGTCGGCCATTTTATGTAATGCTATATTGTGTGGTGTGATTTGCGAAATGGCTTGATAAATTTCTTGTGTTGAGGTTCCGCATAGCGATGGTGTTATGTGAGTAGGATGGCTCTTGAGATTCAGATCATATATCGCACTTCAGTTGTGCTTGAGTTTTGTAGCTTATGGCGCTATCTGTCTCCCCAGGGATGGTATTATGCACTTAGCGTGCTTGTGGCCGATATTCGGTATTTTGTAGTAATGAGCAATTTTGCTCGTTGTGTATCTTCTTATCTGAATTTTATGTATGGATCGGGTGGCACGCCGCCACGGGTATGTTGTTTGCATCGGGTTTGCGCGCCGCGATAGTATGATGTTGAGTACAGTTCCCTATATATGTTTTTGTGTGTTTTGTTTCCCATTTTCTAAGGAAAGTTCATATTAGTTGTGTGAGTTGAGTAGTCCCTTCCAGAGTTTGTTTTCCTTATATATCACGTTCGAGCTTGTGGCCTATTGGCACGTTGTGGCATCATATGGGACTTTTGATCATGACCGGGGTGGCTTATTGCTTGAGCAGTTCATACTGGGTGAGACGAGATTATTGGATCTAGGATCAGTGCAGTCGAATTATATGAAGTATATTAAAGAGCAAAGATCATTATTTGGTTCAGAATGAGGTAATGGTTCTTGTTAGAAGTATAGACTCAATGATTTGTTGACTCGGCAGTTGGTTATGAATTTCTACACATCTCTTCCGTCGTGGCAGTATAGCGAGAGTTGGAATAAGACTTATATATATCATGAGGTGCATTGTGAGCATCAGATTTGGGAAATGTCGGTTATTATGACCAGAGAATGTTATTATGGTCCTGTGAATGTTGTGGTGCATGGTGAGAATTCGGCAAAGGCATGCAGTCATGTTCTGGTACCTCGTGTAGTGATTGATACGGTGTTCATATATTGGAAGCTGGCCTGGCAGAGAATTCCGGATGTTGGAATTGGGCTCTAAGCTTATTTGCTTGAATAAAAGGGAATATCTTCAGAATTGATCGATCTAATATGCTCAACTGGGTTGTAGTAGCACGGGTAGGTGCATGAGGTGTTAAAAAGTGATTTCGGACAACTCCAGTGCAGTTCTTAGCACGTTCGAGGACGAACGTATGTTTAAGTGGGAGAGAATGTAACGACCCCACCGGTCCTTTTGAGCTCTAGCGCGTCGTTCAGCAGTTTGAGACCATGAGCAGCTTCACTTTAGGTATTATGACTTGTACGCATGATCGGAATTGACTTTTGGGAAGTTCGGAGTTGATTTGGAAAGAGAATTCTCATTTCAGAAGCTTTAAGTTGAAAGAACTGACTAAGATTGGATTTTTGAGTAAACGACCTCGGAATCGCGATTCGAAGGTTCTAGCAGGCTTGTATGATGATTTTGGACTTGGGCGTATGTCCGGATCGGGTTTTGGAAGATCCGGGAACGTTTCGGCACCTATTGTGGAAGTTAGCATTTTTGGAAGAATTTCATAAGTTTGGGTTGAAGTGCATTTCAGTGTTATCAATGTCCGTTTGGGATTCCGAGTCTGGGAATAGCTCCGTATGGTGATTCTGGTGTTGGGAGCGCGATCGGAAGTGAATTCGAAGGTCTGTGGGTCATTTTGGAGTCATTGAGCTAAAGATAGAAATTTGAAGGTTTTTGAGGAGTTTGACCGGAAGTGGACTTTTTGATATCAGGGTTGGAATCCAATTTTGGAAGTTGGAGTAGGTCCGTAACGTCGAATGTGACTTGTGTGCAAAATTTAAGATCAATCGGACGTGATTTGATAGGTTTCGACATCGAATGTAGAAGTTTGAAGTTCTAAAGTTCATTAAACTTGAATTGGGGTGTGATTCATGATTTCGATGTTGTTTGATGTGATTTGATGCCTCGAGTAAGTCCGTGTTATGTTATGGGACTGGTCTGTGTGATTGGACGGGTCCCCGGGGGCCTCGGGTGTGTTTCGGGGTGGTTTCGGATCATTTCGGGCTATTTTGCAATAGATGATGCTGGTGTCTGGTGTTGTTCTTTGCGTTCGCGTGTATCCTCTTGCGTTCGCGATGAAGGATTTGGCTTCAGGGACTCTGTTCTTCGCGTTCGCGAAGAGATCCTCGCGTTCGCGAAGAAGGAAATCCTTGTTGCACAGGTCTGACTTTGGAGGCTCATATCTCGCATTCTATAAGGAATTTGGAGATGATCCGAAAATAAAAGTTATATCCCTTTGTGTCTAGTTTTCAGAAAACTAAACCATTTAGCATTTGGATTTATGTACAAAAAGGTATGGCTGGTACACTACAGGTTGTCCGAGAAGATGAAGAAGAAATTTGTGTTGCACAGGGCTGACTTTAACAGCTTATATCTCAAAATCTATAAGAAATTGGGAGATGACCGAAACATGAAAGTTGTAGATCTTGGTGTCTAATTTTCAAAACATTAAACCATTTGTCATTTGGAGTTTTGTACAAAATGTTGTGGCCATTATACTAGAGGTTGTCTGAGAAGAGTTTGGAAAATGGTTTTTGAGAATTTTCTTCTCCGCGAACGCGATGGGGGTCTCGCGAACGCCAAGAAGAGTCATCTGGGCAGTGTATAAGTGTAAAGAAATGAGTTTGGCTCATTTCATCTCATTTCCTCCATGGGAGCCGACCTAGGAGCGATTTTGGATCTCCATTTTCATCATCCATGTCAAGGTAAGTGATTCCCACCTATTGCAAGTTAATTACTTGGATTATATCTAGATTTTAACATGGAACATCATGTAAATTAGTAGAAATTTTGAATAAAACCTAGGAAATTTGTATTCTTGAATTTTGACCACGACTTTGGACATGAAATTGAGAGTCAATTATATATTTGAGTTCGTGAGGTTGGGGTAAACTTTATATTCGAAAAATTTCGGAATCCGGGCACGTGGGCCTGAGGGCGGTTTTGTCAACTTTTTGAGCTGAGTTAGGATTTTATATAAAATGAATTGTTATGAGTATTAGGGTGTATTTTTATTGGTTTGTCCGTTATTTGGCTAGTTTTGGAGCATTGGGGCATCGGTTTGAGCCGTCGGAAGGGGCTTGGAAGCCGGTTATTGGACTTCGGAGCAAGGTAAGTCTCCTTTCTAACCTTGTAAGAGGGAATTGTCCCCATAGGTGAAATAATTGGTTATGTGCTCCTATTTGTGAGGGCTACGTACGCACGAGGTGACGAGAGTCCGTGCGTAGCTACTATTATGTTTAAGTCCGGGTAGTCTAGGACCCAAAAGCATGCTATACCTGAAATATTTGTAATCTTATAGACAACTGAAATTGCCTAAATCATATCGAATTAGTAAAAGAATTTCTAAAAAGGGTTAAGCCTCATTTTCTTAAATCGTTAAAAGAGAATTGACTTTTTCTTGGATAAATGTTTCTTGATGAATTCTTAATTGACTGTTTGAATGTGTGTATCTATGAGTACCTTCGTCGCACGTATGATTCGCGAGCAGGGTAACTCTATTATTTATATTTGACCGCGTCGCACGTATGATTTGCGAGCGGGGTAATAGATGCATTTATGGTTCGCGCCATTCGACCCTCTGGCAGTGCACAGTTTAAATATTTATTAGATCGGACCTCAGCATGATTTGCGCATGCTTGTAATTCTTGCTTGAGATTTACTAATTGATAGTGCCTCCCTGGTCTGAGATAAATTGATAAATAATGGATTATGAATTTGGAGACTTCTAAATATAAAAAGGAATGTTTACTTGTTTCTTGACTTACTTGAGTTTACTACCTTTTTTAATAAATCCATGATTATTCGCATTATTAATATATTATTATTGGACCACTAGTAAGTGTCGAAGTCGACCTCTTGTCTCTACTTCTTCGAGGTTAGACGGGATACTTACTAGGTACACGTTGTTTTTGTACTCATACTACACTTGCTGTGCATTTTTGTTGCACAGGCACATGTATGTCTAGTGGCCTAGTTGCGGAAACTTAGGTGAGTTGTACCTCTCGAGACGACCCGCAGCCAGCAGAGTCTCCTTCAGAGTATTATACTGTATTTTTTTCTGTCCAATTTATATTCCTGACATTTGTTGTATTACATTATTTCCTAAAAACTGTTCATGCACTTGTGACACCGGGTTCTGGGATGATTATGGGGTATTCTGTATTAACCTCTAAACATTATTTTATTTATTTTGTAAAGATTATCTTTTACTAGCCAAATTGAAGGAAAATCATAGTTTTCACAATTATTAAACGAGAATTTAATTAAGTATTTATGGTTGGCTTGCCTGATAGCGGTGTCCAGCACCATCACGACCCTTAGTGGATTTTGGGTCGTGACAACCTCGTACCCGTTAAGGAATGTTATGCATAAACCTGAACTCTTTGTCCGGCTAGCAAAGTGGGCCGTAGAGATTAGCGGGTAAGATATTGAATATAAACCTCGGACAGCTATAAAATCCCAGATATTGGCAGACTCCGTGGCCAATTTCACGCCGGCCATGATCCCCGAGGTCGATAAAGAATTATTACTCGCCTCGGGGACTAGCTCAGGGGTTTGGAACCTATTCACAGACGGTGCCTCCAACGCGAAAGGGTCCGGGTTGGGTATCGTACTAAAACCCCCCACCAGTAACATAATAAGACAATCAATTAGAATTGTGAAATTGACTAAAAATGAAGCCGAATATGAGGCTATGATTGCAGGTCTACAATTGGCTAAAAGCTTGGGGGCTGAGGGTATCGAAGCCAAGTGTGATTCTCTCCTCGTTGTTAACCAGGTCAATGGAACATTCGAAGTCAAAGAAGACCGGATGCGAAGGTACTTAGATAAATTGCAAGTAGTTTACACCAATTCAAAAAATGGACGCTACAACACGTGCCTCGAGATCAGAACAGTAAAGCCGGTGCATTTGCTAATTTTAAGATCATTAGTAGACTTTGAAAAATTCAAATCCGGAATGGTGGTGCAATTGATGAGCTCGGTAATAGAGGCCGGTCATGCCGAGGTAAACTCAACAAGTTTAAGTTGGGATTGGCGGAACAAATACGTAGGCTACCTTCAATAGGGGAAACTGCCATCGGATCCTGAAGAATCGATGGCTCTTGAGACTAAAGATGCCAGGTTTTGATTGGTTGATGGCTAACTGTATCGAAGATCGTTTTTCGGAGCACTAGCAAGATGTTTGGGGCCCAGGTAGACCGATTACGTGATGAGAGAAGTTCATAAGGAGACTTGTGGAAACCATAAATTTCGGAGCACTAGCAAGATGTTCATTGTACCAGAAAGTACTCTTAGTAACTCATATATTTATGATACCAAATCTTGGAAAGAGGATTAAACAACGTTGGGTTGTAGCCTATTATATATTTATGAGTTTTTTCTCTTTATATTTATTATAATACTGTTAACTATTAAACTTACTTTACTTATTATTGCTAAGTGTTGGCTTGCCTAGAAAGCGGTGTTAGGTTCCATCATGATCCCTTGGTTGGGATTTTGGGTCATGATAATTCAGACTTTAGAAGATATGTTGAGAGTCTACGTTATTGACTTCAAGAGTAGTTGGGATGAACCTCTGCCACTTATTGAGTTTGCTTATAACAACAACTATCATTCAAGCATTAAGATGGCATCATTTGAGGCATTGTATGGTAGACACTATCGTTTACCAATTGGGTTGTTTGACGTTAAAGAAGCTTAGTTGATTGGTCCAGACTTGGTATTTGATACGATGAAGAAATTCAAGGTGATTGAAATGTTGAAAACTCCTCAGAGTCATCAGAAATCTTATACTGATAGAAGACGTAGGGATTTGGTGTTCAAACAAGGTGATATGGTGTTTCTCAAGGTTTCGCCTATGACAGGTGTGATGGGATTCGGTAAAAAGGGAAACTGAGTCCAAGTTTTTTTGGACCTTATAAGATTCTGAAGAAGGTTGGTGATGTTGCATATAGATTAATTACCACCTGAAACGCAAGCAATGCCTCTATTATCCCATGTATCTATGTTGAGGAAGTGTGTTCGTGATCCAGACCAAGTTATTCCTGTGGAAACAGTAAAGTGAATGAAGAGTTGACTTATGAAAAGGTTCCAATTCAGATTTTTGATCGCCAAGTCCAAAAGCTTAGGACAAAGGATGTAGCATCTATAAAGGTACTTTGGAGGAGTCAAAAGACTGAGAAAACAACTTCGGAGGCAGAGAAAGATATGAAGAAGAGTTATCCTCATTTATTTCCAAATGAAGGTATGTAAATTAAAAATTTGATGAGTTTTAGAATAATCATAATTTAGGCTTGAATTGTGAATTTGGTTATGTTTGGTTGAATTTGCTATGATATATGGTGTAACTCCCTTTGAGGAGCTTATGCTGGTAATTGATGTTGGGTTGGATGAGCTTGGACTTTTGGGATAGCCCTAGTTACAAAGGGAATTCTGCAAAAATTTATGGATATTCCTAAACTTAGTCAACAATCAAGGATGAATGTTTTCAATTAGGAGATAATGTGAGACCCCGTAAGTCCTACCTAGCATAAATGCATTAAATCTCACTAAGATTAACCATTACCCGAAGGACAGTGTAAATTCATAAATAAGTCATGTAAGAGGTATACGAAAGTGATGAAACTGAAAAGAACCAAAGGAATTAAAGTTGCAGGTCTAAAGGAGATACGGCTAGACATGCGGACCGTATAACCCATGTTTGGACCGTATATTCGACATGGATAAAATTTGAAGTTTCGAAAAAATGTAAGTGCCAAAGTTCAATGTACGTAGAAGATAGGATCCGTAGAATGGTCATACAGACCGTATGCCCACTATCTGTTCGAGTGATTGAGGGTTAACAATTTGAGGTTCCTACGTTTGAAGATACGGATGACATATACTGTTCGCGGAAGGGGTATACAGACCGTATATGGGCTCCACTGGTTGAGTACTGAGAGTTGGGATTTATGGATATATACAGGCCAATATACTGACCGTATAATTGAGATATAGATTGTATGTGAGTTTCGAGGATGGAAAACGGGGCAATATACGGACCATATATGGGGGATATGTACCATATATGGCCATCGTATGTGGAGTACTAAGAGCGGTGAAATTTGAGGTTCAACATATGGGGCAATATACGAGATTTGACCGTATGTGGCTATCGTATATGGAGTATTGAGAGTGGTGAAATCTGAGGCTCGACATACGGCCCCCATATACGAACCTATATTGGACATACGTGCCGTATGTCAAGGGATGACGACCGTATATGGTGGTGGGTATACATATGCCAATTTCGAAATTTATTTCTCCCACTTTGTTTTAAGAGCTACAACCAGGGGTTTGAGTCAATTTCATCAAGGGCCATCAAGGGCTTTAGAAGGTAAGTTCCTACATCAGTTCTAGTCAATTCTAACAAGATTAGATATCATTCAACCCCTAGGTTCATCATAAACCCTAGATTTAAGATAAATTAAAAAAAGCATAAACCCTAGGGTCTGTAGATTGGTTTTAAATAAAATTGATGATTGATTAGTGTTTCATTGAGGAGTATAGGAATGTATAATTAATCCAAACACCCTAGAAACCAATTAAACCCTATAAACCAAAACCCTAAGTAACCAATTTATAGAATTTGACTTTAAAATATAATTTTTTTGGTTATAAAGAGTTAGTTAAGGACTGCAATAGCGATTGTCAAGCTTTTAATTGAAGGTTGTAGGAAAAGCTCAAGGTTTGCTGAGCCGATGTCACGCCCCAACCTCGGGAGGCGCGACCGGTGCTCAATCGAGTGAACCTAACTGAGCAAGCCTTATTAACACTTTCTACCCAACTCAATACTACCAAGGAAACCATGCTTTCGTTTATTTAGACAATAGCAAAATCGAACATTCACATTGTTAATTCATTATCACGCCACAAACCTTAAATCATGACTAAGTTCCCAAGATTTCATACAGTTATAGTTTAGAAGAACTAGAATATAGAGTTACAACACAGTTCATTGACCCGTCCAACACCCGTACATAACCCACACAAACATCTACGGAGCCTCTATGGATACAAAAGATAATTTATGATAACGCCGGCAACAAGGCCCCGGCTATACCTCAAAAGTGAAAGTCTACAACAAAAGATGTACAACATAACCCCTTGAAGGAAAAAGGGGCTCGCCAAGACTTTGAGAGGAGGACACTCCGCTACGCACGATCGGCACTGTCCGCTATAGAGCCACCTACATTTATTTAAAAATGTAGCGCCCCCGGCAAAAGGGACGTTAGTACCATGGAATAGTACTAGTATGTATAACTAAACACCATCTAGTTAGAAAGAACTATCATACAAGAGTAAGGAAATCACAAAACGACCACCACATCATCAAATAAAAGAATCACATAACTTTCACATAATTTTTCATTGCTTTTAGTTTGGGGCATTTCATACTGTTCATCATTGTTTGCAATACCACCTCTATCTTGAGCGGAGTCCGATCTCGACCCGATCGGCTAGGTTGCCTCATTTGAGACATATACCTCAATCACAATCTCATTTTCCTTTTCTGGAATTCAATATCAGCACAATACCACCATGTGTGCGGCATGGCATCCGATCTCGGCCCGATCGGCTAGGCCGCCTTACCAAGGCGTTGTTCCTTTCTCATTAATCATCCCGTTTCAATATTTGTTTCACATACATCATTTCATAGGCACTTGGGGCCACAACTATCACATCATTTTTGGCACTAGGCCACATTTCACATCATTCCCAATTTCAATGTTAGCTTTGCAATTTAGGATAATAGGTGCACACAAGAGCAATTTAAATTGTGAGCATAGATAAGATTTCACATAGATGGCACAACAAATGCAGTTTCAATCTTGATTTAAAGTCTAAGCATTTCAATTAAGGGTGTTAAACGGGCCAGGTCAGCCCGGTTCCGAACCGGCCCAGACCGGTTAAAACCGGAACCGACCCGGACCGGTATAAGGGGGCTGGGTTAGGCTGGGTTAAGGGGGACATGCAGGTTGCACCGTTCACATTTGAAATACCGGTTACTCGGACCGGTACACCCCGGTAGATGAACAGTGCTGTTAAATCAGTTAATCGGCCCAGACCGGTTTAACGGTAAACTTTTTTTTAAATATGGGCCCAGATCTGACCGTTGGCAACGGTCCATTTCAGAAAATGGCCGTTGCCCAACGGCTGAATTGCGCAATTAGCCCAATTTTGGATTTTTTTTTTTAAATTAACCCCCTTTCAAAAACTATAAATACTCCCCCCCCCCCTCTTCCTCATTTTTTCACTCATCTCTCAATTCTCAATCTCAATTCTCATATTCTCTCATTCTTCACCTATTAAAGTGCAATCAACTATTTGGCTATTTTTTTTTTGGAATTTAATTTATCGTAGTATTTATTTTTTGAAGTTTGAACAATGAACTTTAAAATTGGAACAATTGACGTTTCTTCGTGGTAACATTGGAGTTGCGAATTGCGAAATCATCAAGTGCTCAATTTATTACCGAATTCGGTGCACTCCCTCCAACTCTTTCTCTTATTTACTATTTTATTTGCATATTTATTTGTTTTGTTGCTAGTAGTTAAATTTTTACAATATGTTTAATGCTGCAAAAAAAGTTTGTAACAAGGTTACTAATCGGGGAAATAAAAAAAGAGGTAGTACTTCAGCTTCAACATCTGGTAGTTTTCTGGAGGTCATTAATGATGTTGTTAAATTTTTACATAAATTTTATACAGCTACTAAGTTTTCTAGAGCATATTACCATACTGTTACTATGTCTTTAGTACATATAGATGAAATTTCTTTTCTACTCTTTGAATTTAAGAAGAAAGAAAAATATAAGGATGTTGTGAAAAAAATGCAAGCAAAATTCAAAAAATATTTCTTTCCAATTCCTCCGATTTACTTAATTGGTGCTGTTTTAAATCCTTCTTTTAAGATGTCTGATTGTCACCAATTAATGAATGATTTATATACTTATATGGAGATTGGACCGACTGAAACTCCAGATTTATATAATTGTATGAACAAGCTAAATGAATATTTACAACAATTATATAATTATTATGCAAATTTAATTAATGATGCTGCTCGTAGTGTAGGCAATGTTAATCCCACTATGCACTGTACCACTTCTGCTACAGTGGATGATGAAGAAGGCCTTGATAGTTTTAATATTTTTTCTACATTTTCTAACACTCAAACCAGTAGCAGGAACATTGATGAACTTCAATTCTACTTGCAGAAGCAAAAAGAGCCTCGCACAAAGGAATTTTCACCGTTGGGATGGTGGCATGAGAATGGAAAGCAATTTCCTGTTCTTTTCGCTATGGCTCGGGACGTGCTGAATGCGCCAATTTCAATTGTTGCATCAGAGAGTGCATTTAGCCAAGCAAGACAACAACTTGGAGACACCCGTCACTCATTGGGAAGCAATGCTTTGGAAGTTTTAGTATGTTTCAGAGATTGGATTAGATCGGAACGAATAAATCAAGGACGTGAAGATGTTGATAGCCCAGAAGACGAGGAACTTGGAGATATATTAACACATGGTAACCCATCCGGATTTAACACTCCAGAAGAAGGTCACTCAGTTCATATTGATTATGAAGAACTTACTAAGGCAATGCAAAACCTTTGAATTTACTCTTTTTTGGTTAATTACTTGTTGTTAAATGTAAACCTTTCAATTTGTAAGTTTGAATTTTGAAATAAATGTAGCACTTGCAATTTATAAGTGCAATTTTTTTCCATCTTCCTTGTATTCTTTATATTAATATAAAGTATTAATATAACTTACAATAGTTATACAAAATACAAAAAAAAAATTAAAAAATACACTAAACCCGGCCCGGCCCGGCCCCCTCAACCCGTAACCCTTACGGTTCAATTTTTACCCAGATGAACCCGAACCCGTTAAACCCGATAAGCCCCAACCCGTAACCGGCCCGGACCATAACCCGTACGGGTACAAAAATCCCAGCACAGCCCGGCCCGGCCCACTCGTTAAACACCCTTAATTTCAATACATGATTCATAATCTTCGCGCCTTTTTAAACATCAAGAACAGCATATCGATCATATTGAGACACACGTTTCACGTAAAGTTGCAACACCAGTTCATGTGAAATTAACAATCAATACATCAATCCAACTTTAATCTTACCGCATTTACACAAACACCAACGGAGCTCAATTTCTAAAAAGAGGGGGTTTTAGCCATACATATCTCAATAGAGCTTTCCCTTAAATTCTTACAAAGTTCTGGGACTCTTAGCAACTTCAATCTATTTTATAGGAATTACAAATTGAACTAAGAATTAGAGACATGATTAAGATTCTAGCTTATTTGAGCATATTATCAAGCACTAAGTGTGCATTGTGATCTTAGGTCCCTTTTGTGAGAGATTTCTTCAATCTTATACTCCAATTGCTATCTTTTTAGTTCACAACCTCCCCATACCCCATTATCTTTTATGCATGCAAGATTATCAGCCCTTATACCCATGAACCCACTTGCTAATCACTTATTTTAATAGAAATTTCGAAATTATAGATTGCGCACAAGTTCTTACCTCTTAGGGTGAAGACCTAGTAATTTCACTTGACAATCTTCAAGGATTTGGGGCAAGAATTGAGTGGGGACTTGATGAAGATCACTCCCTCTCTCTCTAGAACTTCTTCTCTCACTCTATATGCAGTGAAATAACAGAAAATGGGTATAATGGGGTGTTTTTAATGGGATGGGGTCGGGTTTTAAATGTTAGAAAATAGGTGCCCCGACACAATCTGCGATCGCATAATTGACATGCGGCCCGCGAAATGGACCGCAAAAATGGCTTCAAAAACATGAACAAACTGCCCGAGTATGCGACATGAATGCGGTCCACATACCTGTTCTGCGGTCGCATAATGCACCGCAGAACTGCCCCTCGCAAAATTCCAAGGGGATTATGCGATGACTATGCGGCCCGCATATTGATTATGCGATCGCATAGTTGGCCGCATAGTTGACCTCAAAATTACCATCAAACTGTCTGACTCTGCGGAGACTACGCGGTCCGCATAGCTATTATGCGACCGCATAATGGACCGCATAAATGCACTTTTCTGGAAAATATTATTCCTTGACTTTTAATGCATATATCAGTCCAACGCCGCGAAGAATTTTACAAATTTCTAACACGTATTCCTAACTTGGCACTACGAGCTCTCGGATTTTGAGTAGAAATTTTCACGGGGCCTTACAACCGACCACCTCTATTGGGTTTTCAAAGCCCCGACTTAAAGTTTAAAATTTTTAAAAAGGATCCTACAAGCTCTCATGAGATCTCCATTTCTAATTGAAGTATATAACTTAGAAACTCTTATAATACCACTGTTAATATGTTCCAAGTCTTGCATTCATGGCATGAAAGAGTTTTACTCAAATGTTTACAAAGTATGTGACAATTATTTTGAAAACCGATTATGAAATCTTTCAAGAAATGTTATCATGTGACTTGTATTAGCTTATGCCTTAGAAAATTACAAAATAGAATACGTTATGATTGCGACTAAATATTTTGGGGAGCTACGAGTCATTGAGAGAGGTGAGGCTCGTGCCATGGACACACACTCCACCTCGAAACCATTAGATCCATGTAGATAACCACTGATGAGATTGTGATATTGTTTGTATTTGTCGCCAGACGTGGGGGTAGACTAGAAGTTGGATCTAGCTACTCCCCAGAATTAAAGGACATGATATGTTAGTAATATCGCATTGATATTTCAAAGATTATTTTATTGCATTGCATATTATTTCAAAGCCTAGCACCACCTCGAGTTTAGGTGATGACGCATACGGAGTGCCACTATACTCAAGCATACTCTTTTTTTTTGTTATGTCAGACATTGCCGACTATACAAGCATTAAAGAGCAAACAAGTCCTTATAGCTTTTCAGACACTTTCAGTTTTGGTATGTCTTTTTTACTTCTACAAGGCGTTATTGAGTCATTTATTTCCTTTGTGTTAAATTATGAGTTGATGAGTTGGGGACTTGTCTCTTGCCATCTGTTAGTCACTTATATAGCTAGAGGCTCCAAGATAGTCATGTGGGTTTAGATAGATAGTTTTCACATTCATTTTTTTTTCTAAAACATGATATTTTTATTTTATTATAATATATCAGAATTAGTTTTACTTTGGTTTTTCTTTAATTTTACATAAAGGTAAGAATACCCTAATTAATTTATGAATATTTGCGTAGCATATACATTGCGGAGAAGCATTGAAGCTCCTGTTAGGAGGTGTGAGAGATTGGCCATGGCAGGTTTGAGAAGAGGTTGAGGCAGACTAAAGAAGTACTGGGGAGAGGTGATTAGGCAGGACACGGCACGACTTCAGCTTATAGGACATGACCCTTGATAGGAGGGTGTGGAGATCGAGGATAAGGGTAGAAGATTAGTAGGTAGTTAAGAGTTAGTAGCAGACATGCACTTTCTTCTTCTCAGATTTGTATTCGTCATGTTGCTTAGTTCGTTTCAGTTATCGTATTTTTCTGTTGTTACTATTTGGTACTACTTATTCTTTTCTCCCTCCATTTCTTCTCTCTCTCTCTCTCTCTCTCTTTCTTTCCTCCTCCTCCTCCTCCTCCTCCTCCTCCTTCTTCTTCTTCTTCCCCTTCTTCTTCTCCTTACCTTTTTGAGCCGAGTGTCTATTAAAAACAACCTTTTACCTTCACTATGTAGGGGTAAGATCCGCGTACACACTACCTTCCCCAGACCCCACTTGTGAGAATATACTGGGCATGTTATTGTTGTTGCTTAGCATATGCATTCATGTAGAATGAACAGAATAATGGAGGTTGCCTTGTGCTCGGTAGTGACACAATGGATCCCATACGCGCGTATCCCTTCTTAGACGGGACATGTCAAAATCAACGTTACAGATTATTTAGCTGGCCAAAATAAATGAGTGTAACGACAACATGACTCAAGGAAATGACAACCTAGCATCTCCACTATAAAAGCTAGCACTTGTTCATCTGTAAAGACATTCTATAATCTCTAGAATTATTATCATCACTAGAAATTGTTTGACTCAAAAGATGTTAAACTCTTTTTAAGCAAATCAATCAAATAGATGAAGGGGTAAATCATAGTCAATCATAATTCGTATCGGATCGAAAGATAAAGAAATGGCATTTAAATATAAAAATAGAGGAATCATCGAAAATATTTTATTTATGGTGAAGCTTTGCCCGGCCCCCTCCTTGGAGGGGAAAGGAATTACAATCATTGTGTTTCCCTCTCTTCCTCTCTAGATGGAGCTTCCTTTTCTTTCTCTCTAGATGGAGCTTCCTTTTCTTTCTCCCGGAGTTCTGTTATCTCCTTTCTTACTTCTTGGAGTTTTTGGAGAAGAAGTCGATGATAAGCCCCCCCTGTCTGGGTTCCCTTCACTTCATATTTATAGTCGAAAGAAACCTGCTTTTTCCTTAGACATAACTTGTCTTGTCAGAATTGTGGAAGCCTACTGGTCGGGGTGAGGGGCGAACCCTCGTCACTTGTGGAGTGTCGTGGTGATGGAGTCAGAATGGTTCCGTTGATTTCTTTCATACGGCGACTGAACCAGGGTCGTGGTCGCCTCGGTCGGGGTGGTCAGATTTCTGACCAGTACAGTTAGTCCCTCCGCTCGGCGGGGTCGTATTTTGGCGACTCCGACGGGCGGATCACGTGCGCAACGTAGTCGGAAGGAATCTGACCAATGCAGTTTCTTTTCGCGTTGTGAGTTTCGAAATTGTTCGGGGATGTCGATCAGCGTTCGCGCGCGGTTATGACGATTTTGAAACTGAGGCGCCGGTTGGTGAGTGAAGCATTGTTTCGTGTAAGTGGTCGTTATGACGCACGTTTCTGAGGACCTGAAACTTTTCGCGTCCCATTGGATCTTAATGGCGACCCTTGCGTCTCGCGCTCGGGGTATTTATGCCTCTTATGAATCGGGAAAACCCCATCATTTGTTTTTCGCACTTTATTGTTCATCTTTGAGAAAATTCTCAGGATATCTCCTTTTCTGTTAATTCGAGCTCTATCTTACTCCTTTGCTCGTAGCAATCCTTAATTTCTTCGCTTCTCCCGTCGAGTTCTTTCTCTCTTTTCTTTAGGCTAAAGATGGCAGGTGTTTCTTTTCGTGACAGTCTTCATGTTGCTCCTCCGGCGACTGAGAACTCTGCTCCGGCCGCCGGAGATATAGAGTTGGTGGAGGGTGAAGAGGTTCCCTCTGTAGAAGAAATTTTACCCCGCCCGGGGAGAGATGCGATCGACTTCATGGCTGACGGTGGGGCGGAGCCAGTGGATATCCCTCCCCTCATAGGGGAGGTAGGGATAGCGGATTTGAGGGAACGATGGGGCATCCCTAGTTTTGTTGAGATGGTACCGGTGGGGAGAGACGACTGGGTTCAAATTGACCGTCCCGGATTTTGTATGTTCTATGCCTACCCCTTTCTTGTAGGGTACACACTCCAGCTTCCTATGCTGGTGGTAGATTTCTGCCGCTATTATGAGGTATGCCCGGCCCAGCTTTCTCCTTATTTGTATAAGCTGTTCCTCATGTTTATCAAGTATGCTGAGCTCGCCGGTCGAGAGGTTACTCTGGGCCACGTCCTTAGCCTGTTCGCGCCACAGTTGATTCGAGGCTCGATGATCCATGCGCGTCCTCGGGGGTCGAAAAGCCTAGTGGTAAAGATGGACGACAGGACCAATCGTCGCTTTTATGAGAACTTTTTCTATATGAGGACCGAGCATCTCGTGGCGGACCCAACCGGATTTCCCGAAGTGTGGAATTTTGCCCGTAAGTCTACGCCTCTGATTAGTAGATTGCCCAATTTTTCTCTTTTCTTTTGCTCTTTATGTTGTATGTACTGACCTACTTTGTGGTTTCGCAGCTGAGAAACTGCCTCCGCCACCTTTGGAGGGGATTCGCGAATGGGTTGAGGCCGTCCTTCCCCATACAGCGGGAGTTCGCACTTGGTCGACCTTTCATGAGAGGTTTGGACGTAGGCCCCTTGTAGGTGAGAACGTCCCTATTTCCTACCCGTCTTTTTCCGTTCTCGTTTTATCTCTTAAACGTCATTTGTTGTTGCTAGGGAGAGTTCGGAGAAGGGCTCCTCAGCTAGCCTTTCGTCGGCCGGCCGCGTCTGCTCGTCTTGTTGCAGTACCCACTACTCGTCCTCCATCGAGGGTGGCCTCGGTCGAATCTGTGGTTCTGGCCACTCCGGCGAGGACAGCCCCTCAAGAAGCTCCATTCGATGTTATTTGCCCTGCGAATGGATCACCATCGAACGTGGAAGAGGAAGGGACGTCGAAGAGACGGAGGGTGGCATTCGAGTCGGCACCTCCAACTGTGATCACTTTGGATGAGTCCCCCCCTACGGGTCTAGGAGATGGTGCTGCTGCGGCGTCTCCCTTAGAGATGGAGCGAGTGGTTGAGGCTAGCGCTGGCAGTCAGTGCCCGGAAGATTCGGCTGTTATAGCGAACCAACCCGGAGTTTTCACTGCCGGTGATGATCAACGTCCTTCCGGAGCAGAGAGCCAGACCCCTACTGCCGCCGTCATGACTTCGAGTGTGCCTTCTCCATCTGCGGCGGATCGTACTCCCCTTTTGGCGGCAGAGAAGGGGAAGAGTATGATGGTCGACGAATATGAATCTGAGTCAGATTTGGATCCTGATGATGTCATGATGTTCGAAGAGGGCCTTACTTATTCGGTGGTTCACGCTGGCGGACCGTCTCGTGTTCTTGATATTCCTTCTGACGTGAATCTCCTGACACAGGGGGATAACTTGGTGTCACAGCTTAGCTTGCTGTGTTCGGAAGCTGAAAATGAGTCCCTGCGGAACGTTGTCGATGCCAAGTTGAGGAACGAAGTGGCCATAATGAGTTTGAGGGTATGTCGCATTCGGCTCTTATTTCGACTTTCCCCTTTGTGTTAGTGAGTATCGATTTAACTGCTTTTTCCTCCTTTTTATTTTTAGACGTATCTCGTGGAGGTGGAAAGCATCCGTAGGGCCAACATTCGGTCGAGGATTTTCTTGCAGTTGCTGGAAAAGTACCGCTGCTATCGTCACAGATGTCGTGAGTTGCACGAGCGATTGAGGACGGATCCCCGCAACCGAGCTCTGGGCGAGGAGTTGGAGAGAAAGGATCAGGAGTTGTTGCAGACGCTCCGCAGCAAGAGCGAGCTCGAAGAGCAACTTTGTCTCAAAGACGAAGAGCTCGAAGTGGGTAAAGGGGTCGCTGCAGAATGTGAATACCTGCAGGGCAAGTTAGGAGCGATGCAGTTGGAGATAGAGTAGAGCCGGTCCAGAGTTGCGGAGATGAGCGCTGAGTGGAGAGGGAAGTTGAGTGCAATGGAGAGTAAGGTTGCCGATTTAGAGCGTATGGAGAGGGCCTAGTCAGAGGCTTCGGAAAGGGTAGCGGCCTTAGAGGAGGCCGTTTGCGTGCATGAGTCCCAGCGAGAATTGGAGAGGGATACTGCGACTCTCAGGGAAGCGAGGCTCGAGGAGCGGTTAGCATGATTGATCAGGAGGCCTCGGCTCTGGCAGACAAAGTCGTTGCCTTAGAGGAGGAGAATCAGCGGCTGAGGGCCCAAGCTGGACCATCCCGTGCTGCTGTTCCCCGCCAGACTCACGAGCTCTAGGTCTACGCCGAAGCCCAGCGAGACATTTTCAAGAACTTGTGAGAAGCGGGCACCATGACTGAGGTGGCCTTCGAGGAGGCACGTGAGAAGGCTCGCGAGGCTCGTGCCCACTGTGGATATGATGTGGCGACACCCGAAGCTGATGGGGGTGCAAGTGGTGACGATGATGAGCCTTATGGAGATGATGGTGGTAATGGCGGTGTTGGCGTCGAGTGAAGAAAAAGTAGTGCTTTTTTTTTATTTCGTACGCCGGTGTGCGTTTGTTTGTTTCTTCTTGTTGCTTTCTTCTTGCCTCCCCCTTTTTCTCTTCTATTTTTTTAGTTATCAGTTGACTGGCCCCGGCCGGATGTAAGCGGCGATGGACCATACTTATGACCACGAATAAAGAAATCTTTTTCGCCACTTGTCTTGTGTTTCATCTTTCAGTCGATTCATGATCTCATCGCGAGGTGAGGGCTTGTCTGGCGAGTCCCGGTTCTCTTTTTGTGACGTAGGCCTCTGGCCTAGCGGGTTTCATCACAAACTTATCGAGAAGACAGCTCGTTCGAGTTCGAACGAGGTCGAGCCTGTCGATCTTCGAGGGTGAAGGTCTTTATCCTTGAGTCCCAGTTCGAACGAGGTTGAACTTGCCGATCTTTGATGGCGAAGGCCTTAGCCTTAAGGGTGTTATTTCGAACTTGTCGAAACGTCAGCCCGTCTGAGTTCGAACGAGGTCGAACACGTCGATCTTTGATAGCGAAGGCCTTAGCCTTAAGGGTGTTGTTTCGAACCTATCAAAATAACAGCCTGTCTGAGTTCGAGCGAGGTCGAACTTTTGAATCTTTGATGGCGAAGGCTCTTGGCCTTAAGGGTGTTGTTTCGAACTTATCGAAATAACAGCCCGTCTCGAGTTCGAGCAAGGTCGAACATTTGAATCTTTGATGGCGAAGGCCTTAGCCTTAAGGGTGTTATTTCGAACTTGTCGAAATAACAATGTCTGAAGTTCGAGCGAGGTCGAACTTTTGAATCTTTGATGGCGAAGGCTCTTGGCCTTAGGGGTGTTTCGAACTTATCGATACAACAGCCTGTCTTGAGTTCGAGCAAGGTCGAACATCTGAATCTTTGATGGAGAAGGCTCTTGGCCTTAAGGGTGTCATTTCGAACTTATCGAAACAACAGCCTGTCTCGAGTTCGAGCAAGGTCGAACATATGAATCTTTGATGGCGAAGGCCTTAGCCTTAAGGATGTTGTATCGAACTTATCGAAATAACAGCCTGTCTGAAATTCGAGCGAGGTCGAACTTTTGAATCTTCGATGGCGAAGGCTCTTGGCCTTAAGGGTGTTTGTTTCGAACTTATCGAAACAATAGCCCGTCTCGAGTTCGAGCAAGGTCGAACATCTGAATCTTTGATGGCGAAGGCCTTAGCCTTAAGGGTGTTTGTTTCGAACTTATCGAAACAACAGCCTGTCTGAAGTTCGAGCGAGGTCGAACTTTTGAATCTTTGATGGCGAAGGCTCTTGGCCTTAAGGGTGTTTGTTTCGAACTTATCGAAATAACAGCCCGTCTCGAGTTCGAGCAAGGTCGAACATCTGAATCTTTGATGGCGAAGTCCTTAGCCTTAAGGGTGTTGTTTCGAACTTATCGAAATAACAGCCTGTCTGAGTTCGAACGAGGTCGAACATGTCGATCTTTGATGGCGAAGGCCCTTGGCCCTAAGGGTGTTATTTCGAACTTATCGAAATAACGACCCGTATTGAGTTCGAGCGAGGTCGACTTGTCGATCCTTGATGGCGAAGGCACTTGGCTCTAAGGGTGTTATTTCGAACTTATCGAAATAACGACCCGCATTGAGTTCGAGCGAGGTCGAACTTGTCGATCCTTGATAGCGAAGGCCTTAGCCTTAGTCCCAGTTTGGCAGGCATTGCTCGCATCGATGATTTCAGCGCCACGGACACCAGGTGTTGACATTTTATTCGGACCTGCGTGGCATGCGCGTAACAGCTTCTCGCACGACTGGCTGTTTATTTTGAAGACGCCATCAACCGGGGGGGGGGGGGTAGGGGGGTTCGGCTGTGCTAAGGTGATCTTTGGTTCTTCGATCGGGGAATCCTTGCACCGGCGTCCGGTTCGGTGAACTACGGGAGATGAGGATGAGATGTTCCTTATCCCTGCCCGGTGGTTTTGATTGCGGCACCTTTTAGCCTTGTTCGGAGCGTTTGGGGCTGGTAGGGTAGGAAATCCTAGTCCTCACTGGCTCGTTCGATTTTCGTTTTCTCCACGCGCTGCCTTCAAATCTGATGTGAGCTGGATGCTTTCTTCGCGTTTCTTTGGCTTCGATCTGAAAAAAGAACTAGGTGTTTTGACTAGAAAATCCCCATAGACGGTGCCAAATTATTTGACTCAAAAGATGTTAAACTCTTTTTAAGCAAATCAATCAAATAGATGAAGGGATAAATCATAGTCAATCATAATTCGTATCGGATCGAAAGATAAAGAAATGGCATTTAAATATAAAAATAGAGGAAGCATCGAAAATGTTTTAATTATGGTGAAGCTTTGCCCGGGCCCCTCCTTGGAGGGAAAAGGAATTACAATCATTGTGTTTCCCTCTCTTCCTCTCTAGATGGAGCTTCCTTTTCTTTCTCTCTAGATGGAGCTTCCTTTTCTTTCTCCCGGAGTTCTGTTATCTCCTTTCTTACTTCTTGGAGTTTTTGGAGAAGAAGTCGATGATAAGCCCCCCGGTCTGGGTTCCCTTCACTTCATATTTATAGTCGAAAGAAACCTGCTTTTTCCTTAGACATAACTTGTCTTGTCAGAATTGTGGAAGCCTACTGGTCGGGGTGAGGGGCGTACCCTCGTCACTTGTGGAGTGTCGCGGTGATGGAGTCAGAATGGTTCCGTTGATTTCTTTGATACGGCGACTGAACCAGGGTCGTGGTCGCCTCGATCGGGGTGGTCAGATTTTTGACCAGTACAGAAATACTATTATTTTCACCTTAAGCAATTTTACAAGCTCTCTGTAACCCGATTCAAAACATTCAAGCTCCGAACGGTCATCAAATAATATATCTTTCTCTTCTTTCTTTACAATTCATCGTTTTATTCTAGTATATTTTATCACAACATTTTAACTTTTTGGATTGAATCTGTTGCTTTTAGCACTCAATTATATTTTTAGTTGCTTCATCTTTTCCGAATTTTAGATTATAAACATTGCCACGAATGGCTGTCTCGGTATTTAACAATTATTGTTGCCTAATGGCAACTTACAAGCACGCACGTTGGCAAGCAAAGGACAAAGAGTAATTGCAGGACCCAGTCAACGTCTATAAAACCGCGTCCAAGTATTTCGGATTGTGGGGTTCCTCATCTCCACTCTTTCTTTCCGGGTCGACTGTTTGCTTATTCGGTTCGACCCGATTTACTGGGTCCCACCTCCTAAGTGGAAAAAGTTTCATTTTTTCTGTTGCCAAAAAAAAAAGAAAAAGAGTTAAGGCATATAGAAAAAAAAAAGGTTATTGTAAAATAAAATAAGTCCGCCAATGGAAAATATCTCCAGAAAAAAGTGGGAAAATTGAGGAAAAAAGAAGAGAGCTTGTTGCCAGGTCCAGGGGGTGGTAGCTGTGGTGTTTAACAGAAAACCTTTTAGAGAGAGAAAGATTTTCTTTTCCTTCCTCAACCCTCTTTCAGAGAGATGGTCGAAGAGATAATTTTTTTCTGAGATCATCCTGAAAAGGGCAGTCAAGAAAAAAAAAATTTGGGATTTTAATTCATCAATCCAATTATTTCCTCATTTTTTCCTCTTTTGCTGACTTTTGGAGCCCTTAGATAATCTTTCTTTTTATCATAAACCACCTGCATTTTCTGGTGCAATTCTTCTAGTTTTGAAGATTTTAAAATTCTGTTCAGTTTCTGAAACAAAAGCAGCAACAAAGATTTCATTGACTGCCCTTTTGTGCCTACTTTCTGGTATATTTATTTAGCATATCTTTACATTTCACACCTTTTCTTTTTGTTTCCTTTTTATTTTTTGGATTTTTGATTGCTTGTGAATATTGTTCTTCTCTTATCATCTTTTTACCTTGGAGTCTTTTATGGTTTGGCTTGTAAATTACTCTTACTTTTTGTGCAATTTGACTCCTTTTCAAGAATTAATAAAATTACTAATTTTCGTTACTTCTGTCTTTCAATTTTCAGCTAAAGTTGATTCTTGGAAGTTTATCGACCCCGGTTTGCGCAGTAGTTGGTGAAAACGGAGGTGTCATAACCTAAATTTAGAAACACAGAAGATGAGAGACCCTGATATGGTCATTTGTGTGAAGCAGGCTGATATTCTAATTTTTTCATTTCAAGCTATATAGTTTGTAGCATATAGTTGTGTACATAAGCCAATAGCTGATTTTCTTTTCCTTGTACTTGTATAATTGTCCGAGTGATCTTCATCACTCGGAGAGTCATTGCGTATAAGAAAACTGGCGATTTTGTGTGGCATTTTGTATAGAGTCCTGGCTGGTGGCAGATATTATTACTGCCTCAACCACTGCTACACATGGTTCTGCTAGCAATGGGCGGTAGATGGAATTCTTATGGATTTAAGTTATCATATCTTGCACTTCTGATTATTCTTTACGATGTTCATGGATGTAGCTCGCTCAATTCTGAAGGTAATTCTATGCTTGGACAGTGTTACTGGTTTAGCATTTCTGTCTTGGCTATTTCTAGTTCCTTTTGTCCATTTGATTGCTCTTCTTCGCTGACTATTGCTGATTTGAAAAACAAAGGACTGGCGTTGTTGGGATTCCGATCAAAAGTAGATTCTGATCCATATGGAGTTCTTGCGAACTGGAATCCTGATCACTGTAACCCATGCTTGTGGTCTGGTGTACAGTGTCTGGCAGGCAAAGTGCAAATTCTGTAAGTCCCTTGGTACATAAAATCAAGTATATTAATGTGGATTTGATTTGATAAAATTAACTTGCTGTATAAGTTTAATATTCTGTTGCTAACAGGTCTGTCGATATATATATATTTTTTTTAATATTACAAACAATATGCAAAAGTTGAACTCATTTGGTTTGACTTTCGTGATATCTCATTTTGTTAAATTTTTGTTTTTCCTCTCTGTTTAGGGATCTCCATGGACGTTCTTTGGAAGGCACATTGGCACCAGAGCTTGGAAATCTCACTCACTTAAGATCAATGTAAGCTTTTATCTATAAAAAAATGCTTTTTCTTTTCCAGCTCATAAGTGTTAAATGCTTATTTAGACACAAGCATCTTGAAAAGGTGGTTAATGTTGATAGACTTTTATTTGCTTATGCCAATACTTGTATATGATAGCGGCTTCTATAAAGGGATAAGTATGCTGTCCCTAGTTTCATGGTTCAAGTTTAATTGTTTTCTTGAGAACAGTACATATTTTCTTACATTGTTGAAATAATCCTTTACCATGTTGGCTGTCAGTGGCTCATCATTTTGGTTAACATAGTTTCCGTTTTATGTTTATATTATAAGTTTGCTGAACTGGTGAGATCACTGTAACACATTTGACAGCTGCACCCATGACCTTCCAGTGCTGCTGTCAATGGTGGTGCCAAAATCCACCCTGCCATTTTGTGCAGCTACAACTTCTATTTTTATAATCCTTCCTATGGACCGTTGTCTGGTGCAATGAGTCTGAACACAAAATTATGAGGTTTGTAATGGTTCTATGAAGTCACCAAAGAATGTCGTGAAGATTCTTAAGTGTCGGGGGGGGGGGGGTTCATAGTTGTAAGATTGGAAGATATCGCTCCATTGGATCAGGAGTTGATTTTTAAGAAGAGAGTCAGCATTGTCTCAGAACAAAACGCTATCCTGAGATCATTTTATCTTTGAAAGTCTATATCAGTGTCCTTAAGCCTTACCATTTAAACTTGCGCTAAATTGAAAAAGCAGCTCCGCTATGAATGTAAAATCATACTTATAATTCTCCAAGTGCATCTTAAACAGTAGCTGTTCTATTGATTTATAGCATCTTATGACTCACTTTTATTCTCTACACTTAAGCAGCAATAAAGCTAATTTCTCCACTTTTACTTCCATAAACATATTTTCCTTCAGTTTAACAGGAGAAACTGACTGGAGGTAATCTTTACTATACGGCAATGGAGCTATATCCCCGTTCCTGGTCCCCTAATTTTCTCCTGTGCTGTCACCTTTGCATACTAAATCTTTCTACCTTCAACATAATACCTTACCTAGTGAATCTTTTGAATCAAAAGCAACATAAGGGTAGAAAGACTTTGGTGGATACTTGGCTACAGATAACTCGAGATAGATTCACTTACCGGTGAAGAAAAAAAGGGAATATTTTGGAGTGACTGAAAGTACTATGGTAGTTTTTTTTTGAAGCTAATAGTGTTAGTATGGAGAACTGCCTGCAGAGTTTTTACTGGCTCTGAGCACAGCCATTTCATAACCTTATACAACTTTTATCGGCCCAGATCGGAATCCAACATATGCTTAGTATCACCACTAGTTAATTTCAAATGATTTGTGTGGTATCGGTACTGTCAAAATCATAGATACATAGTTAAGTCACTAAGCACTTCATCCACACTCTTTGACACAATTTAAGTAAACCAGTAAGAATAATATGGATAATATAAGATAATATATGAATAGGATATCTGAGTAGAGTTAATTGCATTTTGACTTGCAAAATTTTATAGTTGATTGAGAAGATGTTCCATTTAGAACAAAATAATTTGAATATAAGGTGATATTGCATCATCTTGGTCTGAGTTTTTTGAGATGGAAACATATCATATGGGATAATGGTTGGTAATTGGAGGGACAAAAAGTAAGTAGATTGAGTAAATTGGGTGGAAGGGATAAAGGGAGGATTAGTTTGCATGTCTAGTAATCATAGTTTAAATCATCTTGCATACTATATTTTCCTATATGCTGTGCATGACTTCCTTTTGAATCTTAACAAATTTTCTTTTTGCTCTTTGATTACATCAGTGTCCTGTCAGAAAACCATTTTTTTGGTGTTATTCCAAAAGAATTTGGACGACTTAGAAGGCTGGAAGTGCTTGATTTGAGGGATAATAATTTGGGTGGGAGAATTCCAGCAGAAATAGGAGACCTGCAATCGCTAAGAAGCTTGTGAGTCATAATTTGTTTTTGTGCATATAAAGAAAGCTGCCTATATAAGTTTATGTATGTGATTATGCATGCGGCAGAACCATTAGAAAAATGCTCTTGATCTGTGTCTAACACATTTTCCCAGGTTGATTCACAACAATAACTTTGAAGGAAGCATGCCTTTGGAAATTAGGAAACTTCATTTGCTCTCCGTGTTGCAATTTGATGAAACAGTCATCTCTGCTGCCGCTGGAACAGGCTGTATTAACAGAAAATTTGGGGACTGGTAAGATTCTTTTGGTTACTTTGGAACTTTTTTTTCATGTTATAGTGCTTGCTACATTATGAAACCAAATATCAACAAGCAGAGATATCTGAAATGTATGAGCTTTTAGGCTGAATTCATACTGTCAGAGTGTGCTCATACCTCCTTCAATAAACTTTGCTGGGAGGGAGTTGGGGTTGGGGTGAAGACAAGTTGATAGTGTTGAGTATGAATGACACCGAGGGAAATAGTGGGTTTTGGCAATGAAAATAAAGCCTGGGAGCTGGGTGATCTAACAGATTTGGTGATACAAGGATTTTGGTATGCAACTTCTGCTGTGGTTTATGGCAATGTAAATAAAGCCTGGTAGCTCGGTGATTTCACATATGTGGTGATACAAGAATTTCGTGATGCAATGACTTGTGCTTCCATGGTTGAAGATGTCAGATTTCTGTAAGCAGCAAATGTCATTTTTTCAGATGCAATTGGTAGTGTTAATTATGAGTGACGCCAAGGGACATTGTGGTTAGTCATAGACCCTGGGAGCTGAGTCCTTACTCTTTTCACAGATGTGCTGCTGCTAGGATTTAGTTTTGCAATAACTTGTACTGCTATGTCTGAAGCTGTCAGATAGGTTTAAGCAGTAGCAAAACGCATTTCTTCGGACTTATGAAGAAATGTGGCTTCAATCTTACAGGGAGACTGGTTAAGTCAAGCAACAATAAGGCTTAAAGAATTGCAGCGGTCGCCAAGCGCAATGAAATGGAGCATTCCTTAACTTCATGACCTGTGTTTCGCGGTGAATCCTGATTCCTCAGCATTCTGTGCTTGCAATATATTCATTGTCTAATTTGACATTCAATAGTAATACTTGGACCTTACATCAAGTTAAAAGAAAAGGTTTGTAATCAGCAGGGAGGTGATTTGCCGGTAATTGCACCCATCTAAGGCTAGGGTTGAAGACGAGGATGCAATAAATTGCATTTTAGTTAAGTAACTGGAGATTCTTGCTCTCAGTGCTTGGGATTTATCCTGCCATCAAGAGAGCACCATAAGCATGAAATTATCATAGTGGCTCTAATTCATTTGAAATTATTTATCAAGATACTCTCTCATCAGTTATCTCAGTTTTAGCTTTATCTATTTCATAGAATACTGACAACCAAAACTAATACTCTCTCTGTTTCAATTTAGATGAGGTAGTTTGACTCGGCACGGAGTTTAAGAAAAAAAAGAAGACTTTTAAAACTTGTGGTCTTAAAAGCTTAAGAGGTAGAAGCTTTGTGGGGCTGTGACATTTGTGTGGTTATAAAAACTGCTCATTAAGGGTAAAATGAAGAGTTTAAAGTTGAATTATTTCCAATTGTAGAAAGTCATTCTTTTTTGAACGGACTAATTAGGAAAGTTTGTCATCTAAATTGAAACAGAGGGAGTAACATTATTTAAATTGTCAGATTTTTAATCTAGTAGTACTCGACTTCTCAATCAGATCTTTTTAGTTGCATGCTTCTCTCTGATTATTTGATGGCTGTTTCTGGCAGCATCTGGCATGGCAGTCTGAGGCCATTAAAGACTGCAAACTCCTTTATCAGACCAATTAAGGGGACACTTACACGTTACCTCGGTTATCTAACACTGTAAGTAACTGGATAGTTTTTAATCGCCATTTGTTTCTACTCAAGTTTTATCACTCTAGAAGCATCTTTGTTTTAATGAAGGTTCTCCAGAGAACTTGGAAGGGGCTCATTGGATGATCAGACAGAGTACTCTGGCGACCTGCCAAGTGAGTGAAAAAGTTTACTCCACATCTTTAGCAGGAATTTCAGAGAGAGTGCACAAAAGATTGTTTTCACTCTTCTTTTTAACAGGTTCATCTAGGCCTCATATCATCCATACTGTAAAGAACCAAGCGAATGTTGCACGCCGTAAGTTAGTTGAACAATCCAGCAACCTTGCTGCTCTTCCTGCCAATGCTGGGAAACCTATGGCTCCTGTTGCGCCAGTGCCAAGCAGCAGAAGTAGTGGGTCATTTCGTGCTGTGCCAAGTACCCAAGGAACACCTCCATTACCCTTACCCTCCTCCTCACATCAGCAGCCTGAGTCTCAATACAAACCAATTCCAAAGGGACAGTCAAATAGTGCTGTTAAACAGCCAGCTAATAGACAAGCTCCGCCTGGCAGAAAATCTGGAAATACATGGAAGTATATAGTTGGGGTTTCTATTGGAGTTTTTCTGCTCGTTGCTGCTGCATTCGTTTTCCTAGTTTGGAGAAGCAGAGCTGCAAGAACAATAGGCCCTTGGAAGACTGGCTTGAGTGGACAGCTGCAAAAAGCATTTGTTACAGGTACTTCAATTAAACTTTGTGACAATTATTACTGTTAGTATTCTGTCCACATCCTGATATTCCGTGACAAAATTACCACTCTTTGACGCAGTCCTGACACTGGATGCCTATTACTTGTTAATTTAAATATGGGATGTACTGGAGTTTTACCCTTTTTGAAGAACTGGAGGACAGATATATTAGCCTAGTGTTTGGTATATATACCTTTTCCCTATTTGTTTTTGCTATGAGAAGGGCTTAGAATAAGGAACAAATTCCTTATTTTCCAGAAGAAGCATTTACCTAGAGGGATAATCTGACAAGTAAATTAAAAAGTTTTTACTGGCCCTGAATTTTACAAAAGATAGTGCTGGAGATTTTCTCCACTTTTGCTTCTTCTGAAAAGTGATTGGTCTTTTTTATTCATTTTCTTTGTCAAGTACATCTAGGGGTGGCAAATGGGCTGTTGGGCGGTATTTGGGCTGGTCAAGATAGGCTGACCCATTAAATAGGTCATTGCCCAACCTTGCCCAAAGTTCACATGGGTTAAGATGGGCTGAGTCAGGATGGGCTAAACAATGAGTTGTAGCCAACTCGCCCAAATGGACCCAAATCTTTCCAATATTCTCAACTTTTGAACAAGCATATATAAATATTATCTTATGTTTTTGAATAAATGTCAATTCATGCCAAATGATTTCTTTCCTCAATTTGGAGATGGGGAAGGTTGAAAAAGAGTTTTGGAAAATGTTTTTCCTTCTCTTGATACAGAAAATATTTTCCTCCAATTGAAGAAAAACGAATTCATAAAGAAAATATTTTTCAAACATTTAAACCAACCAAACATGGGAAAATTAGAAAATATTTTCCAAAACATGGGTCAAGGTAGAACTCTAAGATTGAGCATTTCCAGGGGTCAAGGTTGGGCATCATCACTGGTCCATTTGGATTGATGATTTTTGATGGGTTAACCTGGGCTAGCCCAAAATAGCCCATTTTCAAAATCGTTCTAGCCCAAACCCATTAAAACTTGAGCGGGTTGGGTGGTTCAAATGGGTTTGGGTTAGTTTTGCCACCCTAGCTCTAGCAAACATTCTTCTCTTCAGTCACAACCATAAGAAGGCGTAATCCTGATATTGACTGCAAAATTTTTGTTTGTTATGGTAATCGTTCTCTGTGTGAAACAATTACAGGGGTCCCAAAGCTGAACAGGTCTGAGCTTGAAACAGCATGTGAGGATTTTAGTAATATTATTAGCAGTCATGATGCATATATAATCTACAAGGGAACACTATCGAGTGGAGTAGAGATTGCTGTTGCCTCGACTACTCTAACTTCTCTGAAAGATTGGTCTGAAAGTTCAGAAATGGCCTTCAGGAAGAAGGTTTGTTGTTTCCTTTTATATTAATATAAATTATCTCTGCATATATCTCGCAGTCTGACACTTCCTATAGTGACATCCTTCTTGTCTTTTCAGCTGTAAAACTTATATGACGTTTTCTCTTTGTGCTACTGAATAGATTGATACACTTTCAAGAGTGAACCACAAAAATTTTGTTAATCTTATTGGGTACTGTGAAGAGGATGAACCTTTCACTAGGATGATGGTCTTTGAGTATGCTCCAAATGGAACTCTTTCTGAGCATCTGCATGGTAAAATTCTTAGCTGTCCAAAGTTCAGTTTTAATTATTCATGATAGTGGTTGATTTAGTTCAGAGTGATGCGAACTACAAGTTTCATTGTTTCAGTTAAAGAAGCCGATCCTCTTGACTGGCCTGCAAGGATGAGAGCTATAATGGGAACAGCATATGGTCTTCAGTACATGCATGATTTGAATCCTCCAGTGCCCCATTCCAACTTGAACTCAAATGCCATATTTTTGACTGACGATTATGCTGCTAAGGTCTGCGCGATCTTTATGAATATATATATATATATATATATATATATATATATATATATGTATATGTATATACACACACAGTTTAAGTAATTTCCCTAATGTGCACATGTCCAGACGATTGTCACCAGAAAACCTTTTCTACCATATTCAACCGAGAGACCTTTTATATATGTATACACACACACACACACACACAGAGAGTTTAAGTAATTTCCCTAATGTGTACATGTCCAGACGATTGTCACCGGAAAACCTTTTCTACCATATTCAACTGAGAGACCTTTTTCTTTTATATTTCATATTGAAGTAATGAATTTTTATCTTTTGACAGATCACTGAGATTGGTTTCTGGTCAGAACTAATAGGCAACTCAAAGTCCTCAAGTGATGATATAGAAAATTCTGAGCTGCCGCCACTTGCTGATCGTGAAACAAATATTTATAGTTTTGGGATTCTGTTACTAGAAGTAATTTCTGGAAAGTCACCTTATTCAGAAGAAAAAGAATCTCTTCTGAACTGGGTAAATCTCCATATAATTCTCTTTGATATGCTTCCCTTATTTTCTTATTCTTGATAGTTATGAATTATGATGTGTTCCCTGGTGCGCACTTTCTTGGTTGGAATTATGTGAAGATTTTTTCTTTTAGACTTGTACCACTGCAAGAATGATAACGATTGTTTTGTTTAGGCGGCGCAATACCTTAAAGATAAGATGAATGTGAGCTCCTTGGTTGATCCAACACTGAAGTCCTTCAAGAATAATGAGCTTATGGTTATCTGTGAGGTAATAGAAGAATGCCTTCAAAAAGATACAACGAGGAGACCAACGATAAGCGAAGCCATTGCAAAATTAAGGGAAACAATTGATATATCGCCTGATGCTGCAGTTCCAAGGCTTTCTCCCCTCTGGTGGGCTGAACTCGAGCTCTTATCTTCTGAGGCAGCTTAGCCTGACTTGTTTGTTTACTTTGTAAGTTGAGAGTTGCTCTACTACTACGTATGAATATACAAAATATAACTGGGTTTTCCTAAGACTCAAATCCTTATATGCCTCATATTTTTCTGAAGAATTTTATTGGTTCATTCTTTCATTATTTTTCGTGCAGTTGTGCGTTCCCGTGGTTGGATATTCTATATAGTTTTATGCCTTTCGTGATCAATAGTCGGTTTGTACAAGCAATTTGAACAGGGTTTTCTGTGTTGTTTAAAATTTCATCTTTATTTTTCGAAGTCTTATCTGTTATTTCTTGATATCCAGGTCTTTTTCAAAGTTGCGTGTCTCTCTCTATATATATATATATAATTCTCCGGTTGAGTAATGTGCTTTTGGTTGTTTTAAGACTTGAAAATTGAATTATGTTTCTTTAGGCTTTTTACTTGCACAATCAGGGTTTCAAGAGGTTTTGATCCTCTTAAACTGTGATTACGAGTATTTGTATGGTTGACGACCAATTTTGGCCCTCTGTTTTCTCAATTAATTTATTATGCTTCTCAGTTGATAATAATTTAAATAATTATATGTAATACATTTCTTTTATAAATATTTAATTTTTTTTAACAAAGTATATGTTTACCCTGGAATCCGGATAACAATTGAATTTATATGGGGTTTTAAGGATCCGTGAACTAAAAGATACAAAAGGTTTAGGTTGAGGAAAATAAAGATAAAAACTCAACAATTGCTGTTAAAGTAAATAATCGCAGAATATAATATTGCTTAGAACAATTGTGCTTGATAGCGTACAAGAATTTAGAGAGATGGGCCTCCAGTGTAATGGCTTTTTTCCCCATTTATACATTCTGATTAAGGGTAAAAATAAGGTAGGTAAATTAATTACATCGTGGATCCCTATAATTACGCCTTAATGGCCTGAAGTGGTTGAGAAAATCACGTTTGGGCGAGATATCCGGCGACGCTTGGTTATCCGTTACGAGTCCGGCTTCCGACCTTGTGTGTTTCTCCATCCGGTGGTGACTCATATCGAGCTCTGCAACGGTCTCGAAATGACTCGACCTCGGTTGTAGACGTGGCCGTCGTTCTACCTTGCATCCAGGTCGGGTTCGATGGCCCCGATTTGCCCCGGACCGGACCCAACCCGGTCGGGCTCAAGCAAAAAAGGGTATCACCCAATACAGATAGTCCCCTCGTTTATTAGAGAGTAATGATAATAAACGATATGACCGGTGACGTGATGCCCGTGACGTATGGCCATACGCCAGGTGAAAAAGCCATCGAGTGCTCTGACCACGCCTGCTGCAGGCATTTAATGCTTCTCTTAATTATCTGTCGCTTCGTGTCTGTGGCTTCGCGATTCGTGCCACCGCCTCATGGAAAAAGTATAAACGACCCTTCCAGGTTCAACATTTCCTATCTTTCTCAAATTCTGCGTTGGTTGTATTTTCTTTTCATCTCTTCGTAAAGCTTTAAGAAATGGCGAAAACTTCACAAAGTGTTCCTTCTAGACCAAGCTCGGCCGCGAGCCCCGCTAGATCTGATGAACATGCACCAGAACCCCCATTGAAAGCATTCACACCGACTGGTTGCTCGGTATCTGCCGACTTCCAGGTTGAAAACCCATCATCGGTCCCGGGCCGCGGCGAACCGGCATCGGAGTATATTAGTCTAATCACTCCCGGTTGCCTAGACCGGGTGAGGGCTGAATGTAGATGGGAAGGGAAAGACCTGGTCGCCCCTTCCCGTGACGAGTCGATTATGACTCACGTTGAAGGATATCTTAGTGTATATACATATCCCTTCACCTTAGGCCCCTTAGAACCCATTATAGTGGAGTTCTGCCGGCGGTACGAGGTGACCTTAGGTCAGGTCCACCCCTCGATGTGGCGGATCGTATATCTCTTTCGATTTTTTGTCGAGAGAGTCGAGGGCGATTTTCCCTTTACCCTCGACCATCTTCTTCGACTATACAGCCCCCGAATATTTCGACGGGGGATTAATAAAACTGGCCCGCCGGGCTAGCAAACCCCCATTCTCCAGCATCGATGAAGACAAAGATCGAGGCTGGATGAGCAGGTTTGTCCGGATCAGGACGTCCGACCTGATTCCGGCTGATTGCATGCCATTTCCGGAGAGGTGGAACCTCAAACGTAAGTATTTCCTCACTGTTCATCTTTTAGAGTGTGTTTCCCTCAACTTCTTCCTGAAACCCCCTTTTCTTGTGCAGCGGTGACCCAAACTCCAGCTGCCGTCAAGGATCTGGCCGGATGGGTAAACAAGATAGTGGCCCAGCGTCCATATTCGGAGCGAAACTGGAAGGAAATCTCCAAAGGTCGGTGGGAGGCGAAAAACCATGGTAAGCCTTCTTTTTGACCGGTAGCGCACCAAGTTAACGCATTTTTTCTTGTATATCGGGAATACATCATAACCCTCATGTTTTGCAGGCTTGCCCAAGGACGCGGAGATGAGGTCTTCAATACTATGCCCCCTTCCGGTTCCGGGAGAAAATAAAAGGCCCGGGGAGTCCGGTACGGACGAGCCTCAAAGGAAGACTAAGCGGACAAAAAGGGCCGCCCGCAAACCAAAAAGCCAAATCGTCTTGTCCTCCGAGGAAGAGGATGACAAAGAGGATGACGATGAGGAGCAGCCGGAGCTCGTCCGCCATCGATCCATTCGACCGGACCCTGAGCCGGTGGTCGATCCAGTTGAGGCTCCTCCCGAGGGCGTGAGGGTTGAGGATGCTAGTGAACCCTCGGCCCCTGCGCGGGCGTCCCCGGGTACCGATCACCCGGTTACGTCCCCCCCATCTTCCTCGACTTGGGGGCAGCTGCCGGACGACATCCCGATGATGGGAGGTAGCTTCGAGACCTTTTTTGATGGGGTAACCTCCGCCAACACTTTCGGGCTCGAAATCCCCCGGAAAGATCCTCAGGCCGAATCAAGTGGGACTTCGGCCGTCAACAAGCTTGTTGATAGGTTTCCAGCTCCGAGCCTGGACCCGGACTGTAACAGGATAGTAACTTTTGCTAGCCCCAAAGACGTCCGGGCTCTGGGGCCCCCGGTCGGGGGCGCAAGCTATCTTCATCACCTGATGACGGAGGAAGACCGGGCTACAACCGAGGGTGTAGATTGGACGTGCCTTTTCAACGAAGCCCAGCAGGCGCAGCTCAAGGTATTTGCTTCTTCCTTTATTTCTAATATTTTTGCCTTGTGACTCAGTACTGACTCTTTAGACTTTTTCTTTGCAGGCATCGGTGCTATATCACTCGATGTTCCTCCGGATCAAGAACAAAATGGAGGCGGAGCGAGAGGGGCGCCGGGTCCTTGAAGAGAAGCTGCTAGAAAGCCGGACCGGATTGGACCTTTTGAATAAAGAGCACGCGTCCTGTGCTATCCGGCTGGAGGAAGCAAAGAAAGAGCTTGGTTGTAAGCTAAGGGGGGTGCAAGCCGAGCTTAATCGGGTTAAGGCCGAGCTTGACGAGAGCAGAGCCGAACTTGATGAGAACAAAGCCGAACTGGAAGCCCGGGTGCAACAGTTGGAGTCGGAGAAGACTTCCCTTCGGGAAGAGGTTGCGGACTTGACGTTGGCCAATGAGGCTCGAGTCCTTGAAATTGAGCTATGGACCAATCGATTTCGGGAAGCTGAGGCTAAAGTTTCCCAAGCCGAGGAGACTGCCAACGATATGGTGGCCCAATATAGGGCCGATGCTGATGCGGCCAACCAGCAGTCAAGAATGTTAGCCGAATATGCGAAGTGTCAGGCCCGGCTTGAAGTTCTTACCGAACTCCAACGTCGCGGTTTCGACCTTGCATCGGACGTCGCCAAAGCCGCCGAAGCTGAGGACGCTTCGAGAAGGGCGACGTTCCCCGAAGAATTCGAGGATAGCTCTGATTGACTCCGGGAATAGGCTAGGCTTTGTTTTGTTTTCCCCTCTTATGTAATTGCTCCGGTAGCGAGCTTTTTTATGCAACACTGCCCTTTGCCATCTATTGCTCCTTTTTCAATCTTGTTATTACTTTGCCTTTTATCTTTTTGGAACGATGGTAGTCCTTTATGTTTTTCGAAATAGTCTCCGAGTGAATGTATTCGAACTCAGGTGAACTTCGACCTTTGGGTTTTCTCAAGGCAGTCCCCGAGTGAGTTGATTCGAGCTCGGGTGAAGTCTAACCCTTAGGTTTCTTCGAAGCAGTCCCCGAGTGAGTGGGTTCGAACTCGGGCACAATTTGACCTTCAGGTTTTGTATCGATTTTACGCCTTTTTCTTAAGGTCTTACAAATTCGAGTATACTTCGCCATTTAGTGAAGTCGATGATGAGGCCGGTATTACCTCTTTTGAGATTTTATGAATTTGGACCCGCCTTCTCGAGGACTTATGGTTAGAATAATGCCTTATCGAGGCCTTACGAATTTCGAACTCACCTCTGAGGTCTTACAGTTTTATGTGTCGCCTTATTAAGGTCTTACGAGCTTGGACTTGCCTTCTTGAGGTCTTATAGTTTAAGTGTTGCCTCATTGAGGTCTTATGAGCCTAAAAGAGGTCTTATGTGATCGAATATGAGATCGAATATGCCTCGAGGAGGTCTTATGTTCGAATGTGCCTCGAGGAGGTCTTATGTTCGAATATGCCTCGAGGAGGTCTTATGTTCGAATGTGCCTCGAGGAGGTCTTATGTTCGAATATGCCTCGAGGAGGTCTTATGAGATCGGACTTGAAAGCATACCGAAGAGTCGTGCTATTGCAGTAATAGTCAATACATCATACTGATCCGGGCGGATTAGGTCAGGCTAGTTGGGCACGGCTCGCTTTGGCCGTTTGACCCTTACATTTATTCTTATTGACCTTCGCCTTCTTCGGAGGGCGATCTAGTATACAATGATTTACCCTTGGATACCTTTGTAGTAGCACGATGTTCTTGCTGCCTCGTTAAAAACCTTGCCGAAAAACCCGAGTTGGGACAAAAACGGTCGAAGGAAAAAAGAGTGCAGCTCGTGCTTTCAGTCTCTCCGATGTC
>NW_017672917.1:125768-160668 GCF_001879085.1 Nicotiana attenuata
AACTTTTTCAACAAAACTGACTCGATTTCATCATCTTCGAGATCGTTTCCCTTAATCGCGCATGTGTACGCTGTCACATGTTCGTTTGGGTCCGAGGTCCCATTATACTTCGGGATATCGGGCATTCTAAATTTCTTAGGGATAGGTTTTGGGGCGGCACTGGATGGGAACGGTTTTTGTACAAACTTTTTAGCGTCAAGGCCCTTCAGGACCGGAGGTGCACCTGGTATTTGGTCGACCCTGGAGTTGTAAGTTTCTACTTTTTTATTGTTGGCCTCGATCTTTTCCTCCCCCTTTTCGATTCGTTCGGTCAGTTCTTCTAGCCTCCTAAGAACCGCAGAATCAGCATCCGCCCCACCCCGTTCCGGCTGTACTGGGGTTGGATTGATGATTGCAGCTGCACGGGGAGCCTCCTCGGACCTGACAGGCTCCTGGACCCGGCTCTGGAGCTGAGCTATAGCCGATTGCTGGGCTTGCAGCATGTCAAAAATCATTTTAAGGTTGATAGTCTCTTCGCCGACTGCCTGGGCCCTCGAGTCGTCCTCTCCCCGGACGCTATGTGATGATCCGGAGGCCTGATCAGTGTTGAGCGCCATCCGGGAACCGGCATCTATCGGGTTTTCGAGCCCGGGCATTCCATTGTTTCCTGTCTGCTGTTCAAGTTCGTTGTTGATTGATTGTGCCATTCTATGAGTTGGTAATTTGAATGTAAGATGGACTCTTTTGCAAAGAACCAGTGCACTGTGATGCGTCAAGAAAGAGTATCAAAGAGCTCACTAATATCCTTAGCCCCACGGTGGGCGCCAAACTGTTTACCCTGGAATCCGGATAACAATTGAATTTATATGGGGTTTTAAGGATCCATGAACTAAAAGATACAAAAGGTTTAGGTTGAGGAAAATAAAGATAAAAACTCAACAATTGCTGTTAAAGTAAATAATCGCAGAATATAATATTGCTTAGAACAATTGTGCTTGATAGCGTACAAGAATTTAGAGAGATGGGCCTCCAGTGTAATGGCTTTTTTCCCCATTTATACATTCTGATTAAGGGTAAAAATAAGGTAGGTAAATTAATTACATCGTGGATCCCTATAATTACGCCTTAATGGCCTGAAGTGGTTGAGAAAATCACGTTTGGGCGAGATATCCGGCGATGCTTGGTTATCCGTTACGAGTCCGGCTTCCGACCTTGTGTGTTTCTCCATCCGGTGGTGACTCATATCGAGCTCTGCAACGGTCTCGAAATGACTCGACCTCGGTTGTAGACGTGGCCGTCGTTCTATCTTGCATCCAGGTCGGGTTCGATGGCCCCGACTTGCCCCGGACCGGACCCAACCCGGTCGGGCTCAAGCAAAAAGGGTATCACCCAATACAGTATACTTAAACTATTTTTAAATAATTATATAAAATAGTTATTGCATTTCTTATAGCTATAATTATTACTAGTAATTTACTTATTATCATATTAGTAAAAATAGATTTTGATAATTGTAGTTATATCACCATTATATCACAATTAATTATTCATTTGGCTATTTTTTCATATAATTATATATTTCAGATTATTAATCTTTTGGAATTATAAAGTCTGTCCGTAGATACATACGCATATAGTAGATTATCAATTACAAAATAATATAAGTAGAAAAGTACATTCAATTAATTATGATTGAAGAGGGGTTAAATTCGAAATTAGACCATTGCTGCAAAGATCAATTTTTTTCAAAAGGGCCAAATGTTAGACACAAATTTTAGACGCTTTCCACGTCATCTACCTCTCTTCTCATAGAACAAACATACCCGCCACATCAGCATTTTACAAAAGAAATATATTTAAACTGACAGACAATCAAGATTTACCCGCATATTTTTCTTTAAATTATTTCATTTCTCCGCACTTAATCCCCGTTGTTGGATCATTGGGACCCAACAGTTCTCGATTATTCTCATATTTGTTGTTTTATTTGATTTCCTAGAAAATATCCTATCCGTCAATCTAAGGAGATCTAACGGCTCCTATCCGTCCAAACCAAAACCTCCCTTTTACCCTAGAGACAGATCCTAACTCTTATTTGCGTGATGGACCGCTCCCCTCATCCCCTCTCTTCTCTAGCCTCTAACCAACGAATCCCAACAACTATCGATGGTTTGCCGCCGACCTCACTCTTCTCTCCTCCTTTCCCGTCACCTACTGTCTCTCATCATTTCTCTTCTTTTCCTCACTTCGTTACATCATAGATCTCAGAGATAATTGATTCAGTCAGCGATGCAAGGATCTCGAAGATCCAGTGGATGCATGGAAGAATCCTTTCAAATATATCGAGTAATAGCATCTTCAAGCTTAAAGTTCTTAAATACGGTATCGTGTCACAACCCAAAATCCCAACTATGAGATCATGACGGCGCTTAACATCTGTTTGCTAGGAGAGCTAACATCAGCACAACAACTAAAGCAGTTTAACTACTAACATACTTTAAAATAAGGCGAAATACATAAACGGTCCCGATCAGATAATAGATGTACAACCATTACCGTATAAGACTATCCCTAGAATCTGGTGTCACAAGTACATGAGCCACTATTAATACTAAACACAAGTCTGAAACAGAAGGTACAATACTGTCTGGTACAATAAACCGTATATAAAGATAGGAAGGGACTTCAGGGTTTGCAAACACCAAGCAGCGACCCAAACGTCAAGCAGCACTACCTCAAGTCTCCTGGAACAAGTCAAAGCAATAAACTCTGAATGTTGCTAGGACTAACACCGGGATCTGCTTAAGAAGTGTAGAAGTGGAGTATGAGTACAACTAATCCAGTACTCAGTAAGTATTGAGCCTAACCTCAATGAGGTAGTGACAAGGCTATGACAAGATACTCATTGTTAACCTGTACAAGTAATAAGTAGAGAAACAATAATAGTGTAGAGAAATAGATAACTACAAAACGAACGTAATAAAAGAGTAGATAATAGAGGGCCCTAGAATAACATCACAACCTCATAACTCAACACGGTACATGGTGCATAACAACCAAGAATAATTACATAACATCCTTCCCGTTGCGGCGCGCAACGCGATCCCAAATATCAATATTAATACCATTGCGACGCGCAACCCAATCCAATATATAGCAATAGTATTGTGGCGTGCAACACGATCCAATATATAATAATACTGTTATAACGTGAAACTCAATCCAATATATATAACAATACCGTTGCGGCGCGCAATCCGATCCAATATATGTAAATACTGTTGTAGCATTTACCACGATCCAATATATAATAATATTGTTACGGCACTCAACCAGATCCAATATATCAGCAACAACCAAATACGACGAATCTCACACCATAACATAAAAGGAAACTAAGACGCATACTTCTCTACATCAATCCGATAGAACATAGTAGAGTGAAACAGAAAATAAGTAAAGACAATAAGAAAAGTAGAAGCATAAGATAGGTAATAGCATCTATCTAAGAGCACGTAAAAAATAAAAGCGTACAATAGCTAAAAGCATGAAATAAGCTAAAACACGTAACAATTAAAGACAGTAACAATTAAGGAGACATATATCAAGTGAAACATGCATCAAGTGTTAGCACCTAACAAGTAATAACATGAAATAAGTAAAGACGTGGCGTAATTAAAGATGTAAAATAAAATAATACACCCCGTGTCCTCAAAACCCACAACGCATATACACCCGTCACCTTACATATACGCCATCCCCACATATAAATCACATAGAAAAAATAGACCAATCAAGTCCTAATTCTCTTAAATCAAGATTAACCACAACACTTACCTCTTTCCGGAACAAGATCAACAACTCAACATGGCTTTCTCTTTAGAATAAGCCTCCAAACAACCCGAATCTATTCAATTATAGTTCATCCACATCAAAACAAGGTTTAAAAACTCCCATCGTACGGAAAATGATCCATCTTTAACATGATTAGAAAAGTCAACAAAAAGTTAACCCGGACCCACGTGGTTGAAGTTCGGAATCGAGACCGAATTCCGATTACCCATTCATCCCCAAGTCCAATTATGTGATTTTTTCAAAATCCGACCTCAATTTGAGGTCTAAATCTCAATTTTACAAAATCCCTAAATTCTACCCAAAACCTCCATTTCTACCTAATAAAATCTTAGATTTGATAATAAAATTCATGAAAAAGTAACAAAAATTGAATGAAAACAAGTTAAAGGTACTAACCTATAAAGTTGGGATGAAATTGCTCTCCAAAAATTGCCTCTATGGAGTCTAAGTTTCAAAAATGATATAAAATAAGCTAAGTCCCGAAATCCTAGTCTTTTACCTAGCTAGAAGTGCCATCTTCCACAAATCGACCTCCGAACGGCTCGAATCCAGCCAAAAGCAACTCAAAACATCAAATAAAGCCATAACCCAAACGATAAAGGTCGATGCTTTAATAAAATACTCAAAAAGTCAACCAACAATTCAACCGGGGCCGCACCCCGAAATCTGACAAAATTGACAAATTCCAATAACCCATTCAAATACGACTCCAACCATGCAAGTTTCATCCAAATCCAACTCCGAATCGATGTTCAAAGCCCAATTATTTACTTTAGAAAAGTTTTGCCAAAAAACACCATTTTCTCTTTAAATCTACCAATCAAATGTCAAAATCAAAGATGAAATCATGAATAATAATCAAAATCGAGTCAAGAACACTTACCCTAATCCAAGTGGTGAAAATCGCCTAAAAATTTACCCAAAGACGAGTTCCAATATCAAAATATGATAAAATGAGTAAAAACCTTGAATGTAACAAGCTGCAAGTGAATCCGCATTTGCTGTCAAACAGTCGCATCTACGACACCGCTTTTGTGGTACAAATCTTGCATCACAAGTATCCTTCAATAGGCCACCCATCACATCCGCGGCTCTGCATGCACGGTTCCTCAAGTGTAGAAGCACAAATCCTCAGTCCGACCAAGTCTCGTAGGTGAACACCTCCAACTGCAGTAGTGAATTTGCATCTGCGGCCAATCGTCCGCAGATGCAGCACACCAGAACCAATATCTCATGCAAACTCCGAAATGATCCGAAACTAATCCGTAACACACCCGAGTCCCTCGGGACCCTGTCCGAACATACCAACTAGTCCCAAAATATAAAACGGACCTACTCGAGGCCTCAAATATTACAAAATAACATCAAATCACGAATCGCACATCAATTTAAGCTTAATGAATTATTTTAAATTTCCAAATTCTAAACTTACGCCGAACACATCTAAACAACTCAAAATCACCTCAAATTTTGCACACAAGTTCAAAATAACATAACGAACATGTTCAAACTCTCGAAATCACAATTTGAACCCGAAAACATCGAAGTCAACTCCTAGTCAAACCTATAAACTTTCCAAACCTTCAAATTGTCAGCTTTCACCAAATAGACCCAAAACCTTCTAAAGGCATCCAAATACGGATATGGGCATACTACTAAGTCCAAAATCACCATAAAAACCTATTACAACCATCAAAACTCTGATCAGAGGTCAAATACACAAAAGTCAAACTTGGTCAATTCTTCCACCTTAAAGCTCCTACATTTAGAATCATTCTTCCAAAGTAATCCCCAACCATTAGAAAACCAAAACCGACCATACACACAGGTCATAATACATCATATGAAGCTACTCAAGACCTCAAACCACTAAATGAAAATAAAATTCTCAAAATAATCGGTCGGATCGTTACACATCCCATTCTGCGTACTATGGGTTTGGTGGAGTCAAGCGGGGTCAACCATATTTCTTTTCAGTTGATGGAGACAGCTAAAAGATGGTGGAAAACTTATAAGGCAAGTAGGCTAGCTAGGGCAGCACTGCTTACATGGTCTCAGTTCTCCAATCTTTTCTTGAGAGAATTTATTCCACAGGCCCGCAGGGATGAGTTGCACAACGAGTTTGAGCAGTTGCGCTAGGGGAGTATGATTATGTTCAAGTATGCTATGAGGTTTATAGAGTTATACCATCATACACCTTCCTTGGTTTCTATATATAAAGAGAGATTCTGTAGATTTATTAAGGGACTAGCCTTTAGCCTCAGATTTGGGATGGCTTTGAAGCTGGTGACTGAGACTGCATTTCATCAGGTTGTAGAGATTTCTAGGAGGTTAGAGCGTATGCGCGGATATGAGAGAGAGGATAAGGATGCTAAGAAACCTCGTGGTTTTGGAGGATTTGGTGGCTCTTACTCTAGGGGAAAGGTCCGTCATGGCAAAGGCTTTGCCAGTCGACCAATTCAGTTTGTACTTCAGTTTACTTGTACTGCTCTAGCTAGCCATTGACCCTAGATCACTTGTATCAATTACCCATCCTTCCCTGCACCTTCTGCACGAGGTTCCTACCGCAATTATTCTAGTCGTCCGGGGCAGATTTAGTAATAGTAGCCGCGCCCACCGAGAGGTTATTTTGAGTGGTGATACTAGGCACATTATGAGATATTGTCCCCGACTTCGGATGGGTGGACCTCAATAGGGTATTCACGCTATGGTTCTCGATCTAATTGCTACTCCACATGCACAACCAACTAGAGGTAGAGGACATATGAGTAGAAGACGTCCTAGAGGGGGAGGCTAGACCTGTTGTTATGCTTTCCCTAGTAGGACTGAGGCAGTTGCATCGGATGCTGTCATTACAAGTATTGTTCCGGTCTGTCATAGCGATGCTTCAGCTTTATTTGATCCGGTTCTATTTATTCGTATGTCATTCAACTTTGCTTCATATTTGGATATGTCTTGTGATTCTTTGGATACTTTTGTTTTTGTGTCTACATATGTTGGAGATTCTATTGTGGTGGACCGTGTCTATCATACTTGTTTGGTCACTATTGGGGGATACAAGACTATGGTTGATCTTCTATTGCTTAATATGGTAGATTTTGACGTGATTCTTTGTACGGATTGATTATCTCCGTATTATGCTATTCTTAATTGTCATGCTAAGCCCATGATGTTGGCTATGCCAGGGTTTCCGAGGTTAGAATGGAGAGGTTCCCTGTGTCATGTTCCTATTAGGGTGGTGTCTTTTCTGAAGGCTCGGCGGATGTTGAGAAGGGGCACTTAGTGTACTTAGCCTTTGTTAGAGATATAAATGTTGATACTCCAACAATTGATTCAGTCCCCGTGGTGAGGGAGATTTCACATGTGTTCCATGCAGACCTACCGGACATGCCACCCGATAGGGATATTGATTTCAGTATTGACTTGGCATCTGGCACTCAACCTATATCTATTCCACCGTACCACATGGCTCTAGAATAGTTGAAGGTATTGAAGTAACAGTTTTAGGAATTGCTAGATAAAGGTTCCATCAGGCCGAGTGTTTTACCTTGGGGTACTATGATTCTATTTGTGAAGAATAAAGACGGTTCTATGAGAATGTGCATTGACTTCAGGCAATTGAACAAGGTTACTAACAAGAACAAGTATCCACTACTATCTATTGATGATTTATTTGATCAGCTTCAGAGTGCCAGGGTATTCTTGAAGATTGATTTGAGATCGGGGTCCCATCAGTTAAAGATCAGGGCTTCAGACATTCATAAGACGACCTTCAGGATCCCTTATGTGCACTATAAGTTCTTGGTGATTTCAGCCTTATTTGGATTCCTTCGTCATTTTGTTCATTGTGATATATTGGTTTATTCCAATAGTAAAGCAGAGCAAGTGCAACATCTGAGGATCGTGCTCCAGACTCTTAAGGGAGAAGAAGCTATATGCTAAGTTCTCCAAATGAGAATTTTTGTTAGATTTGGTGGCATTTCTGGGCCACGTGTTGTCTAATGAATGGATTAAGATGGATCCAAAGAAGATTAAGGCAGTTCAGAGTTTGCCTAGACCTTCTACCGCTATAGAGATCCGGAGTTTCATAGGGTTGGATGGGTATTATCACTGCTTTGTGGAGGGGTTTTCATCTATTTCAACCCTATTGACTAAGTTGACTCAGAAGAGTGCCAAATTCAGGTGGTCTGATGAGTGTGAGGAGAGATTTCAGAATCTCAAGACTGCCTTGACTACAACTCCTATTCTAGTTTTGCCTTCGGGATTGAGTTCATATACAGTCTATTGTGATGCTTCACGGGTTGGCATTGGGTGTGTGTTAATGCAAGACGGTAGGGTGATTGCCTATGCATCGCGCCAGATGAAGCCCCATGAGAAAAACTACTTAGTGCATGATTTGGAGTTCGTATCTATTGTACACGCACTCAAGATTTGGAGGCACTACTTGTACATCGTGTTTTTAAGGTGTATACAGATCACTGGAGTCTTCAACATCTATTCAAGCAAAAGGATTTGAACTTGAGGCAAAGAAGGTGGTTAGAGCTATTTAAGGACTATGATATCATTGTTCTTTATTATCTGGGGAAGGCCAATATGGTGGCCGACGCCTTGAGCAGGAAGGCGAAGAGTATGGTGAGTCTTGCTTTTATTCTAGCTAGGGAGAGACCGCTAGCTATAGATGTTCAAGCTTTGGCTAATAGGTTCGTAAGGTTAAATATTTTGGAGCCTAGCAAGTTCTTGCTTGTGTTGTAGCTCAGTCACCTTTGTTTGAGCGCATTAAGGCTCATCAGTATGATGATCCCCACTTGCGTGTCCTTAAGGACACGGTGCAACACGATGATGATGTGGAGGTAACTATTGGTGAGTATGGGGTATTGAGGCTTCATAGTTGGATCTGTGTTCCTAATGTGGATGTCTTGAGAGCGTTGATTCTTGGAAGGCTCATAGTTCATGGTATTCCATTCACCTAGGTGCTACGAAGATGTACTGTGATTTGAAGCAGCATTACTGGTGGAGAAGGATGAAGAAGGATATTGTTGAGCATCTTTCACGGTGTTTGAACTATCAGTAGGTTAACTATGGATTTTGTAGTTGGGCTTCCATGAACATTGAGGAGATTTGATGCTGTTTGGGTCATTGTGGACAGATTGACCAAGTCTGCACATTTCATTCCGATCATGACTTCCTACACCTCAAAGCAGTTGGATCGAATTTATCTTAGAGAGATAGTTCGTTGAATAGTGTACCTGTGTCTATTATCTTGGATCGAGGCACTCGGTTTACATCATAGTTTTTGAGAGCGATACAATATGAGTTGGCACACAGGTTAATCTGAGTACAACATTTCATCCCTACACAAACGGGCAGTCCGAGTGTTCTATTCAGATATTTGAGGACATGTTGAGAGCCTATGTCATTGATTTTGGGGGCTAGTGGGATCAGTGTTTGTTGTTCGGAGAGTTCGCCTACAACAACAACTACCAGTCAAGTATCCAAATGGCTCCATATGAGGCCTTATACGGGAGGCGATCTTGTTCTCCGGTTTGGTTGGTTCGAGCCTAGGGAGGCTGGGTTGTTGGACACTAATTTGGTTCATGATGCTTTGCAGAAGGTGCAATTGATTCAGGAGCGGATTCGTACAGAACATTCCAAGCAAAAGAGCTATGCTGATAGGAATGCTCGGATGTGGAATTCATGTTGGGTGAGAAGTTTCTACTCAAAGTTTTGCCCATGAAGGGTGTGGTGAGGTTCGAGAAGAAGGGAAAGTTGAGCCCTCGACATATTGGTCCTTTCGAGGTATTTGAGAGAGTTGGAGAGATGGCCTACAGACTTGCTTTGCCACCTAATTTATCGGTAGTTCATCCAATGTTTCGTATTTCCATGGTTCGGAATTGCTATGAGGACCCGTCACATGTGTTGGATTTCAACTCAGTGAGTTGGATAAGGATATAATTTATGATGAGAAATCAGTGGCCATTTTGGACAAGCAGGTTCGAAAGTTGAGGTCGAAGGATATTGCATCGGTGAAGGTTCAACAGAGAGATCAACCGGTCGAGGAGGTGACTTGTGAGACCGAGCGTGATATGCAGAGAAGATACCCTCATCATTTTGATATCCGAGGTATGATTCTAGACCCGTTCGAGGACGAACACTTATTTCAGAGGTGGAGAATATAACGATCCGACCGGTCGCTTTGTGTATTTGAGATTCATTACCCTATTTGTTGTTATGACACTTGAGGAGATGGTTGGTTTAATTTCGGGAAGGTTTTGGATTGAAATGGAACACTTAGTTCTAAGGTTGGAAGCTTAAGTTATAAGAGTTGACCGAGGTTTGACTTTTGTATAAACGACCACAGAATGGTATTATGATGATTCCAATAGGTTCGTATGGTGATTTTGGACTTTGGCATATGTCCAGATTTGGATTTGGAAGTTCCTAAGGTTGATTTGGCTCTAATTGGCGAAAGTTGTAAATTTGAAGGTTTAAAAGTTCATAGGTTTGACTTGGAGTTGACTTTGAGGTTATCGAGGTCGGATTGTTGTTTCGAAAGTTGGAATAGGTTCATTATGTCGTTTGGAACTTGTATGCAAAATTTGGGATAATTCCAATTTAGCTAGATGTGGCTCAACATGTGTTTTGGAAGTTTCAAAGTTGATTAGTTCATTAGGATTGAATAGAGTTTCTATTCGTACTTTTGATGTTATTTTTTGTGATTTGAGATCTCGAGAAGGCTTGTATTATGTTTTAGAACTGGTTGGTGTGATTGGACGGGATCCCGAGGGAGAAAGTATGTTTCGGATGAGTTTTAGAATATTTTAGAACTAGTTCGCAATTCTGGTATGCTATTTTTGCACCTGCGAGGTATGGGGCGCAGGTGCGAGCCGCAGATGTCGACAAGTTAGCGCCGAAGTGAGGTTGTGGTTGGGGCATCAGAGGTTTGCACATGCGAAGACTTATGGAGCATCTACAAGATCGTAGATACTGAGTTATTGGTGCAGAAGTGGAGCAGTCTGGCTTGAGGGAGAGTTGCGCAGAAGCGGAATTTTCCTCGCACTTGAACTATTGCAAAAGCAGAGTATTGTCCCCAGGTGCGTGAGGTCGGGATTTAAAGCGGCACTCGCAGATGCGAGGTTTTTGTCGCAAAAGCGACGCCACAGAAGCGGGAGATTTGATCGCAGATACGAAAATGCCGGGTAGAATATATCGTAAGTGAGAGTTTAGTTTCATTTCTCACATTTTGAGATTGGGAGCACGGATTAAGGCGATTTTTGAGGAGTTTATCACTCACTTGAGTTGGATAAATATTTTTTTACTCAGATTTGATTATTATTTGTGATTCCATCCTTGATTTGGCTTTTTCTTGGTGAATGTATGAGAAATTTGGGGATTTTGGCAAATGAAAAATAAGGATTTGAATCCCAATTCGGAGTCGAATTTAGATGAAAAATGTATATTTGGACTCATTTTGATTGGGTGATTGGGATTTGTGACTTTTGTTGGATTCTAGGAAGCGGGCCTATGTTGACTTTTTGGTTGACTTTTTGATATTTGATAAAGATCAGAGCTTTATTAATTGAAATCAATTTCTATAGTTGTGTTTGCTGTTATTGCATTGTTTTTGGCTAGATTTGACCTGTTAGGAGGCCGATTCGAGAGGCAAGGGCTTTTTAGAGTATTGATTTGGCTTATTTGAGGTAAGTATCTTGCCTAACCTTGTGTGGGGGAATATCCCTTAAAATTTGTCCTTAATTGTTTATTTGTTATGTGAAAAATGATGTGTACATTAGGTGACGAGCGTGTACACAGGTGCTATGTGGGGCTTATGACCGGATTAGACCTTAGTATATTAACATGCCTTAATTTGACGATTTACTTTATATGAAGCATGATTTAATTACTTTGTAACATGATCACAATTGTTACAACTGATTTAGCCATAGTCATGCTTTATACGTTGAATACCCATCCACATTTTTATGTTATTATCATGTCCTTGTGTACTTTGTGATAAGTTGTGAGATTATATCTTTGATGAAACCTTGGTATCATTGTTTTGTGATAATTGTAGCACATGTGGACATGTTGAGCGGATTGATTTGGGGGTGTCAGCTCGAGGTCTTTGCTGTGCGATTATGTCTATTGTTGTGCTCCTGGGGAGAAATAAAGGTGGCGTTATCTCGGGTTGCCCATGTGGTAAAATAAGGGTGGTGATATGCACATGTGGCGAAATAAGGAGGGCATTTTATTGTTATGTGCACATGCAACGAAATAAGGGTGACATTGTTGATGATGTTCTGTGATGATTTGGGGGTGTCTTTCTTGATGTTATTTATGTGTTGAAAAGGGGTTGATATTCGGATCATATACATGTTTTCTCAAAACTCCACCTTGTATTTTAAATGAGTTGTTAGCTGAATTTGACATACTTTTATATGCCCATTTCTATTTGATGATTTGTTAACCAAGGTGAATTCTTCTACCTTGAGTTGTTATCATATGTTTTAACGAGATTTTTGGTACAATTTTCCATTACATATTATATTGCCAGTTATTGATACATTGCATAGGTTTATTTGACTAGTGAATATCATGTGACTTGAAACTCGTTACTACTTTATCGAGGTAGTCTTGATACTTACTGGATATCGAATGTGGTGTACTCATACTACAGTTCTACAATTTTTGTGCAAATTCAGGTGTTGGTGGCAGCGGATCCTCAGAGTGAAAGCTAGCATTGTTCGTGAGGATTCAAGGTAGAGCTGCATGCTGTAGCAATCCCTTGGAATCTCATCTCTCTTATTAATACTGTTACTTTTTTATATCCGAACAATATTGTTTTTTGAGATATCCTTATGTGTTCAGTTATAGTTGATAACTCTGTACTACCTAGTTCTTGGGAGATGTTTGAGTATTGCCATTTTGGCTGTTGTTAACTCTATTGTTTGCTTTCATATTAAATTCCACTTTATTATATCATGTTTTGCTGATTTCAGTATTGTAAGTGATCGATATACCTATTTTAGAGACTATGTGCCATCATGGCCCCTATGGTGGGATTTGGGTTGTGACACACGTGAATTTGAAGAATGCTTTTGCTAGTTTTGTAAAACACTTTAGCGGGGTGCTTTTGTTTTTCCTTCTTCTTTGTGCTTGAGATGTGCAAAACCTTGAAAGTACATCAGAGGCTCCCTTTTATCAGCAAGTTCCGCATCCAGTGGTCAAGTAACAAATAAGAATAGTAGATCATATTCGATGAAAGCAAAAATAACAAAAGAATAATTAGAATCCATAGTTATGGATTTCGATCCAAAGGTTCTTTCTTGATCTAGCTACAAGTATGGGGCAGTATGGAAAGATAAATGTGGAACCTAATAGATACTAGTTGGACCAAAAAAAAGATTTTTTCAAGCGATTGTGTTATGTGAATATAATAATTTAATCTAAGTTCAAAGAAACTATAATGGATTCGGAACAATAGGATTTACCTTGATCTTTTTTATTTCTTAAATGGAAATCAATCGCAACCTCCCGGATATCAACATGGTCACAAAAGCTTCTCACAAGCTGAAGCAGTTATGGACAAACGTTGGGGGGGGGGGGGTGTACATGAGGATGAGATTAGAAGGCCTATGGGGCATTGACTACAATATTAAATGTACGAGCCAACATGGTATTGACAAGGTTGTTGACTGAATGTCGGGACCCGATTAAGGTGGCTTTCAAATTTGTTGATTTTGAAATCACACCTATGTTAGAGGATGTGAGCAGCTTTACTGAATTTCCATTTGATGGGAAGAGGTAAATAATGCCATGCATTATGATAAGAGACAGATGTTTACACTCTTTGGCCTTAAGAAGAAGCCAACCTTTGAGGAGTGTCGAGGGCGGATGGATAAGTTTGGACCGATTGTTCGAGAGATTTGGGCAATTGGAGAGCTGTGACAAACACTGTGAAGAATTCGTTGGCACCAAAAAGAAAGCTTGAAAAGCATGTGCCTAATGGTCTTTTCTCTCGCCCTCTTGGGTGCTCTTGTCTTCCCACAATGGCGGAGGCGTATCAACATCAACTTACTGCCAATAGTCTTGGTCATGTTCAGAGGAAACTTAAGAGTTACACTTGTTTCCAATGGTTTTGGCAGAAATATTTCTAGTTTTGTCTGCTTGTTCCCGAGGATATGACTTCTTTAACGGTTGTAACTTGATACTATAAGTTTGGACAATAGAACACTTTTTCTAGAGGGAAGCCATGATAGAATACTTTGTGGGACAGGCAACATAATTCGAAGTCACGAAGCAAGGATGCAACATTGGGAAGCGCTGAGTGGTCAAGAAGAATGGCGCCAGTTCTTGACTCATCTCATTAGAGATTTGATACCATTAGGCTCTCATGGATGCATGGAAGAGAAATAGTCAGGAGTCTTCAAAATTACTTCGTTGAATTAATTGCGCTGAGGGAGTCCAGCCGTATGCACCACTACGAGTCCTGAGGTAGTTCAGCATCACTCAAGATGCCCCCTTGTGGTCTCGCATGGCTTTGTTCGAGGATGATTGCAATGGACGAATACCAATTTCCCGTGTTAGAAGAATACAAAAAGAATGGTTTGGGTTGTTCACAGTTAACATGGAACAAAATGCATGGTGCGCCCCGAGGTATTGTGCTTGGATATTGGAAGAGGACCTCACAGCTCGGCCGAGTCAAGAAGGACTCCCACATATGGTTGATTCGAGATCAACATTACTGGGTTATCCTAAAATCTTGCCACACAACTTTTTCACCCCTTCTATGTATCTTCAAGTCGTTCCAGGATCTGTGGATTACTTGTTGCCATCTTACGACAATGAATATATGGTAGACTACATGGAAGAAGAACCCTAGGAGGATCCGAAAGAAGACCTGGAAAAGGTGTTCCAGCACCAATAATAAGAACCGGAGGAAGAGTTTGAAGAAGACCTAGAAGAAGATCCGGAGGAGGAAGACCATGGAGATGGTTCGGAAGGAGGCAATAGAGCCAACATCATTTGTTTCCCTTAATTGTATTTTGAATTTCTTAAGGGAAAATTCATAGCCCATTTGTACTACTTCCAGATTATCTTTGTAAATCTTCGGGCTATACTGTGTACTTTAACAGTATGTTTTCTGTTCAGAAATCATTGTACCTTTATTAGAGGCCCTTTTGAGCCACCTTTCGCATCAACCTTTTTATCAATTAGGGCTTGTCTCCTTTATCAATGAAATACTTAATGCCCGAGACTTAGCAAAGTTGGGCGTCACAACCATGCCAAACCCACCTCGTTTTCCATACTTAGATTCACCCATCCCTAATTATTTTCCATTATGTACACAACCATCTGCAAGCACAATACCTCCTACTGCTCCTCGTGGTATACTACTAGTTACCCGTGCTAATCCATCCAACCCGCCTATACACATACCATATGTCCAAGACTATGCCCCCACTCCTCAAATTCACTCGACTGCAACTAACCTTCTCTACACCCTTCCTCAAAATACAACTACTTATACTAACCCAAATGTGCAGCACATGTCCGCAACAAATGTCACCGCTCATGAGCGACATATTCCATTCATATATTGTAATATCTGTTGATACCCAATTTTTCCCTATAATAGTTAAAATGCATATATATCTTCAAAATCACATTAGCATCAATTGGTATTTTTCCATAATTTTTATTTCTTTTATATTAATTTATCTCAGTATTTTATTCATACAAATAATTACAAATTGCATCACAAATATTTTTACATTGTTTCTTGATTTGATATTACTATTTATGGTCCTATTGAGTCCAAATTATTTCATAAATAGCCAAATTGGCACCTTTTGGCTATAATTGCAATAACTTTGCAATTATAGCCCATGTGTACATTTTTTGTATTATTTTACCAGAAATTGGTCATTTCCTTTTTTTAAATAGTAATACTATTTTTAAAATATTTCCATGCATGAAAAATCATTTTTTATAATTAGTAATTATTCTACAAATAATTTTATTTGGGTATTTAACAAATAGCCTTTTTTATTTGGACCTAACCTAATTAAAATGCCCAAATTCGGTCCCAACCAGTCCCAAATCTATCCCAGCCCAAACCAATAAAATTCAACCCGGCCCCAAATCCTTTTAATCCTGGCCGTTGATTACAGATATCAACGGCCACCGTTCCCCCTTCCTTTTCTAGTCCCAAATGACCCCTAAACCCTACTCATTTGTCTACACCCGCCGCCCCTGAAACCATCTCCTCTCTAATTCTCTCTGAGACAAAACTTTAACCCTATCCGCCGCCACCCAAAACCAGCCCTAATCCCTTTGATTCGTACTCGATCTATGGATTCCCATGGCTGTACGAGGCCTCTACTTGTCTCCTATTTCCCCTGGTTGCTTGATTGTGTGGTTTCATGGAAGGACCTCGAAGAGATCTAGTCCAGATCTCGTTTAAAAACTCTTCAAGAGTCTGTCTATGGTCTGTGAGTGCTTTCTATCAATGTTTTACGGCTCAAATCTTTGATTCAAAGGCCAGATTCTCTTTACCCTTTCTCTTTTCTTCAAAACTTAGCGTTTGAACTTGAATCCGTCCAGATTCTTTTAGATCTGGATCGATTTTGAGCTCGTCATTGTTTTTTTCTTAAGGCTCCTTTATTTCTTTACTGATTAATCGATTTTTGAACATTTTGTTATATTAGGGTATGTTGTTCTTGTTGTTTGTTGGTCGAACCTCTGGGTATTTGAAGTATTTTTCAAACTTCCATGGCTATTCTTTTAGGTTCTTTTACTTCTCTACTGCTAACCAGTTTTTAAGCACTACGCTACTTCAGGTTTCGATTTTCGATTTTTGTTGTTCTAATCTCTGTGTGTTGACGTGCTTTCAAGTTTTCCGTGGCTGTTTCCCTTCTTTAAGTGTTTTCAAATTAGGGTTTTTACCAGACTCCTCTTCAAGAGGTTTTTCTACTTTCAATGTTTAATGTGTTCCTCTCTTTACGTGTTTGGTTAATTTTCGTATATATGCTTGAGCCCTAGATGTATCTGATGGTAACACTGATTTCTTCATTTTTTCTTCATGATATTATGCTTATGGCTGTGAACCAATTCTAGTTAGGGATGTGAGTGATTTTCCTGTTAATTCCAGCATTCTTTGGGATTTTCTTTGCTTAATTGATTTGGGGAAATTTAAATAGTTCTTTCCTATTAAAATTAGTATTTTTCGGAATCTAATAGTTTCCCTATTTTTGACTAAATATATTTGCCTTAATTAGTTATCAGTCTTGGGGACTTGATACACTCCTTATATGGTTTGGTGTTGATTTATTACCTTATTTGAGTCCCAGTTTTGACCGTTAATTAATTGCCCCCAATTAAGGGGTCTATTCCGGACTCCTCTATAGTAATGGACTCTGTGATTGATTACTTGCTCCTAATTGATTGAATTATAATTTTTTACCTTATTTGTTGTACTCCCCAAAGTGCTATATATACACTCTCATTCTGCTCCTTCAGGACATGGACATTAGCTCACCATTATTCTTACACTCTAAAAACTCTCTCTGTTCTTCCTGCTACTTGTGATCTTCATTAGCCTTGCTAGCCATAAGCTAAGGCTAGAAATTGCACAACACCTATCTTACCTCTTGTGTTCTCTTTCCCTAACTAGTATGCCTCTGATTAAATTTTAGAATCTAAACATTATGTGTTTCATTACTGCCTTAGTTCATCAGTCATGAGTTAATTTTCTGCTCCTGTCTACTGTTTATCCAGCATGCCTAATATTTTCTTGTCCAATATGTGATTAGCATGCCTCAACCTTACTTGCCTGTCTACTGTCGATCCAGCATGCCTAATATTGTCTTGTTCAATATGTGATTAGCATGTCTCAACTTTACTTGCCTTTCTACTATTTATCTAGCATGCCTAATCTTGTTTTGCTCAGTGTGTGATCAGCATGTTTACATTATGAATGCTTGTGTGGTGTTTTGCCTAGTCTATTCATTTAAGTCCTTTCCTACTCTGCTTTGCTAAGTCATCTAGTCTCTCAAGGCAACTCTAGTTGTGTGTTTGAGGTTTATGTGTTCTCAACATCTTTGCTCCATGTCTCAATCACCTACCCTTGTAACTAACTTAGTAATTCTGTACATCTGTTTGCTTCTGTGCTCCACTATACACTAAGGTGTATGCTATGTATTCCCAACCCCTCTCTCCTTGTGTGGAACCTGCTTGCCAAGTGTTTCTGAATATGGTTGTTCTGTGATTTGTGTTTTGACTTCAAAGTATTTTTCATACTTTTCTCAAGCTGTTTTACCTCCAAATTAGTACTGGTTTTCAGAAAATCTATTCACCTCTAAGATTCCTCTCTATATTTTTTTTACCAAAACTCTTTTAAATCATGTCAAGCACTCTCACTTATTCTTAGGTTATTATGTCCTGCCCCTCTGGTATGTGTACCGCTTAGAGGTCCCTAGAACTCTCTGAACTCTGGCATATCAGGGCTGGCTCTTCCACACTGCACATAATCAGTCTTTATTTGAGAAAGTTTGGGTGTGAGCACTGCCTGAGATCCTTGAGGTCCTTAGGGAACTCTGACACATCTAGATACAAATGTGGCAATGAATCTTGGGCATTTGAGACTAGTGAAGGCCTGGTACCAGGATTTGCTTTGGGCCTACTTCAGGTTCCCTATAGCTTAATTTATATTTTATTTATGTATTTTATTCAATCATTGGTATGTAATAATTAATTGTAAACATATATTGGGGTGACTAGTGAAAAGGGAGGGTAGTTGTATAGTACTGTGGGTAAAATGGGTAGAAAACATGCTATAGGATTTATATTCCGCAAATCTGTTTTAGAAGCCATGTTTTAGGATTATTATTGTGAGCACGCGATTTTTGCCCCACATGAATTACTCCTATAGAATCCCAAAGAATTAGATTTTCCTTTTATTTGTTTGCCATTTCAGGAATTATTGTAGAATTTCTTAATTATTTGTATTTCTCTGTGCATCTTTAATTTTATTTAATTCATGAAAATATAAAAATACATTGCATTTGCATTTAGGATTTATTTTTATATTTTTAGGTTAATTAGTAAATTAGTTGTTTTACAAAACTGAAAAAATCACAAAAAATAACTCATTTTGCATTTTAACTTTTTAATTTTTGAATATTATAGTTTTTCTTTTAATTTAGGAGTTATTTAATTTTTATAAATACTATGACTAGTAATTAGCTTAATTTGGTAAATTAATTTAGTTTTAAAGAGTTAATTTAGGTTTTAATTTCAATCTGAAAAGAAAAAGAGAATTAGAAATTAAAAGAAAAAGAAAGGAATTGAATCAAAGGAATTACTGTGATTTGGGCCAATTTGTATCAGCCCAAATGTTTAAATCCCCCAAACCCGCTCAAAATCCGGCCCAAGCCATACCCATACCCGGTCTAACCTTCAGTCCTTTAAACAACTCAAACGACGTAGTATAGGGCCAATACTACGCCGTTTTGAGTTCTTTACTAATAAATCAATCTGGGCCCTTCATCTTCCTTCATCCAACGGCCATCAGGGCTTCAAACCAATTGCATAAAATTGTCCGAAACTCCTCATTAACCTAGTACCCTATTTCAAACCCCTTTATCTTCCCCCAAGATCAAGAACCCTAGCGCCGCCTCCAAATTCCGCCATTCCCACCGATTCAAAGCTCCAAATCCTCCCAAAACTTCACCACACAGTCCCTCAAGCACTAAGCCATCGTCAATTTCCCTGAAATCTTCTCCATTTTTCTCTAATTTCGCATCTTGAACGGGACCCTGGATTCTTTCCCACCTTCGATACTTCATGCAAAGGTCTGGGATCATTTTTCTCCAAGCATTGAAGTGGTTTCGGCCTAAAACGAGTGTTAGACGGTTGTTCTCACAAGAACAACCCGACTAACACTCATTTTGGTTAAAATCGGGTTGGTCGGAGTTTCTAAAAATCGAAATGCTAGGTATTTCTTCTTTTAGTTTTCCCCTCTGCCTATCTCGTTGATTTTTTATTTTCTTCTACGTCTTTTCCCTTTTCTTCCACTTTTCTCTAATCAAGTTCACTGGTGTTCTTTGTATTTTTGCTTTCTTTCTATATTTTTTCTTTGTTTCCCGGCCTTTTTCTTCAATCCTTAACTTCTATTCACGAATATTTTTTTTAGTTGGTTGATCATGTTTGTTTTGATTAGGGTAAAGTTCCTTGAAAGCAATCACCAGGCCTGCTATTTTCATGTTGATTACTTGTTTCAATTATTAATGCATTTTAGCGTAGTTTAGCCTGAAAGTCAGTCACAATTTGTTGGTTTTTGTTTGATAATTAAAATCAGTAAAAATTCAGGGGTTTTGCTCAAAAGCCCACTGCCCTGTCTCTCTTTCATTGTGATTGGTTTGACCCTATTGGGCCGGGTAAGCCCAGGTTTTCTTTCTTGGTTTGGGTTTATGTTTCAGCCTGACCTATGTTAGTTTACAAGGGTAAATAGCAGAACTTCAAAGGGTAGTTTAGGGTAAGTGATTGAGAGAATCTGTTGTAACTGAATAGGAAGCTCTGGAAGGTGGGGTTTGGGATTAACTTAACAAGCAGGCTAAAAATTCAGGGATTTAACTTGAAAAAATAAAAATTGGGGAGGGGGAAATGGAAAAACAATAGAATCATTTCTGCTGCCCTAGAGGTCTCTATAAAAAGGCTTGTTTCTTTCTTCTCAAGTCAGATTGGAGAGAATTGCATATACTGAAAACTGAGAAAACGGATGAGTTCAAAAAACATTGCAAATTTCTTGCATTTTTTGGAAATTAGTTTAGTTTCTGTTGTTTGTCTTCATAGCTTGACATTTTCTCAAGAAATTCTGGGTTCATTCTGGTTTTAAAATGGCTTAAAAGGACTGAATCTCATGGTTGTTTAGCTGTGTTGGTGCTGCTGATACTTTGCTGCTGTTTACTCCCACTTCAAGCTTATTTTCTTTATTTTTTGTTGATGTAATCAGGTACTCTCTAGCCCCTTTGACATGTGAAATGAAATAGATCTGCAGTTGTGCTCTTGAGTTGGAAACATGTGATATATTTGTCTTCATTGAATGTTACATTTACGCTCTTAAGTCCATATTATTCTGTAATCAATCTAGTTTTTCTTCATGTGTTTTATTTGTTCATTCCTACTGTTAGCTTTTAAATTCTGTTTGTAGGATTATTAAGTACTTTCATTTGGTCGTTTGGTTTGTAAACGAGTTGAAGACCTGTGTGTATGTATGGACTGTTGAGGCATTTGCTGTAGAAAGTTAGATTGAATTAAAACATCTTTCAAATCTATTCAACCCTGTTAAAATCAGTGTGTGTTGTTTTTGAGGATTTTTGTTTGAATTTGCTAAAAGAGATATGTATGGATATGATTGAGCACTTTCAGTTGGGATCAATATCAGTAAATGTATTCTTTTATTTGGAATCATGTTGGTGTTTTGGTTAGAAGTCCTGAATTTATTAGAGTTCAAATGATAAGATAGTTGTATATGAGTTATTACAACATTCAGACTACATTTTTTATCATAGAACGTGAATTGACATAGAAGGAAAATATATGTTTCGCATCTGTTTCACAATCTCAAAGTCTTTTGTGAAGAATCATAATTTGCCTCAATTAATTGTCATGAATCACAACTGGGCCTTTGTCGTTGGCCCAGTTATGCCAAATGCTCCCTTTTTGCCGATTATGCATGCATTCTAGTCTTTGTAAGAGCCCAATCCCCCTTCGTATTAAAATATGGAGGTTTTCAATAGACCATTGGGCATGCTGCCAGGCCCAGGCTTTTCGAATGACTATAGATCTGATCTCTTTCAATACTAGTCCGCTAATTATTAAGTTGGTTTAAACATTTGCTTAAAAATAAATTAGAATTCCCTTAGTCTTTTAATCAATTAATTAGACTCCTCTAATTAGATCGAGGCGTGCCATATTAGAAAAATTCACAACTTATGGCCCTCGAATATTAGTTAAGAAACCCTTATAATAGAAGTAACTCGAGGCGTGCCATGCCGAATAAAATCTCAAAACCCATGGCCCTCATTTAATTAATTTTAACTCTTTTAAAATTGAGGTGTGCCATTATTAAATTTTCCATGGCCCTTGCAAACCTTGTTATCGATTTGAAATTTTGTAGTTGCTTTAGGCGTGCTATTTAAATTGATTTCCTTTATTTGTTAAATTCGGGTATGCATTTCATGTGACCCCAATTCCAATTCTCAACAATGTTAAATAAAATATGTCGTGGACCGCGGGTGCATTTCATGTGACGTGGTTCAAGGCATGTTTTAAATCACGTTGAATCTTCCTAAAATAATTAAAAGCGGTTAATAAGTTAAAATGTACCATAGGCTAAAACATGTATTAAAATCAGATAATAGGCCAATTATATTAGTTTAAGCGACCGTGCTAGAACCACGGAACCCGGGAATGCCTAACACCTTCTCCCGGGTTAACAGAATTCCTTACTTAGAATTTCTGGTTCGCAGACTTCAAAAGGAAATTCGAATTTCCTCGATTTGAGATTTTAAATAAATCGGTGACTTGGGACACCAAAAATATTCCAAGTGGCGACTCTGAAATAAAGAAATAATCCCATTTCGAATAATGTCACTTAAATTGGAAAAACTCTCTTATACCCTCGGGGTGTGTAAAAAGGAGGTGTGACAGCTCTGGAGACTCTGCTGGGGACAATAACCCAGAACTTGTAGTTCAGAGTTCAGAATTCGAGCTTAGAATAGATGTTATGATTGGCTTTTATTTGTTATCTGATTTTTACATGTTTGAGCCTAATGCGCTAAGTGTCGCTTTTATCGCTTTGATATTGTTTGAACTTTATATAAATTGCTACGAAACCCTTCTTCTCTCCGAGTCTTCTAAATCATCTGGGAAGTGTGCACTTCGTGTGACTTCTTTTCTGTTAGAATCATATCCCAATTTTAGAACGAGGTTCGGTCAAATTGCAAAGCCGGTGAAGCTTCTGTATTCCCGGTACGCTTCCCCCCCTCGGCTCGAGCTGTCCGCTCGGGTAAGCTAGGTCTAGAACAATACACCCAGGTTTTAAACCTAGTATAATATAACCTCATGCCGGATCCCTAGTAGGAACGTTTGTTTGCATCACGTGCATCTGACTTTGGTGACTCAACACAGGGGTTGGGTCCGTCTAGGACAGGTGTACCCAAATTAAAAAGACCATCTTGATGCATCTTACGTGCTACTTGCGCATCTGTTTGTTTCGGCTTGCATGTTGACCGGCTCCTAGAATAGGGAAAGAAAATCAAAAAAGAAAAAACAAAAAGAGAAAAAAAGAGAACATAAAACAAAGTGAGAGGTAGGTATTTAGAAAATTCTGAAACTCTGCCGAAATTCTGAAAAAAGAAAAGTAATTTCAAAATGAGCTAAAATTTTCAAGTTCCTTGTTTTCCTTGTTCCGTCAAAGCTGACCGAACTACGCGGGTCTGATTCTCACTGGATGTGAGATACGTAGGCAAACCTCATCGGTTCCGACCCCAATTTTCAAAAATCCAAAAATATTTTCTTTTAGTTCCTTCTTTAGAAATCTTTCATTAGAAAATTCAAAAAAAAAAAAGTTTTTAAACTCAAAAATAGTTTCCTTCTTTCTGAAGTCTTTCATATGGAAAAATATATAAAAAGAAAAATCAAAAAGAATAAAAATCCGAAATGCGGGTTTCCTTTATTTTGAAGTATTTTTCCAAAAATAAAAAAAAAAACCAAAAAAAAAGGAAAAATATTCTTTTCTTTCTTTAAAAGTATTTCTTTCGTAAATGTCAACAAAAAATAAAAAAATAAAATTGAAGTCCAAAAAATTTTTTGCTTTTCTTTAGAAGTACTTTTGTAAATAAATAAAAGCTCGAAAATTCAAAACATTTTTCTTAAAAGTTCCTCTTTCGAAAATGAAGAGGCAATATCCGAAATCCAAATAAAATATTTTCTTTCTTCGTTAGAAAAAGATAAAACAAATGAAAAATCAAACAAAAATATTTTCTTTTTACTTTTAAAATTACTAAAGTTCAAATCAAAAGAAAAGGAATATTTAGAAGTCTTTCTTTCAAAAATAATCAAATTCAAAAAAAAAAAATTCCCTTCTTTTAAAGCATTTTTTTTTAGAGAATTCCAAAAGAAAAAAAAAATCAAATAATCAAATATGTTTTTCTTTTGCTTAAAGCTTTCATGGTCTGAGTTTTATAAAAGTAAAAAAAAAAGAGTTATTTTACTTACTCCATTCCCAATCTTTCCGAACTACGCAAGATCTGATTCATGCGGCGTCATGATACGTAGGCAATCCTCATCGGATTCGATCATAGCCATAAATAAATTGAGTGAAAATTAATCCGAAAAAAAAACAAGAAAGAAAAAAAAATTGAGTGAAAAAGAAAGAAAAAGTTAAAAAAAGAAGAAGGGAGCGATAAGAAATAAAAGAGTGACAAACAAAAAGAGAAAAGAAAGTGCCAAAAATAAAAGTGCGGCAAAAATGAGATGACAAAATCAAGAGTGATTAAAGAGAGGCAGAAATGAAGAAAAGAGGTACAGAGTGAAAAGAGAGTTAGTTAAGGTCGGGATGAAACATGCAACCGTTCAAACACACGGTAAAAGCATTTAACTGTTAGGTGCATTGCATCCTAATGTGCGATTTCCTATATGTTAAATGTTTCAAAACTAACAAGGTTGTTGGATGTGCAAACTAGCCAGGTTTTGGTGGTTGGTTTTGTTGGTAGTTTAGCCTCCCCTCCTTCACAAAATCCCAAAGGCACAGATGGCCTCCGCAAGCAATCTACCAATCATCGGTCATGAGGATAGCCCAGCATCGGCTATTCTGCAGCTAGAATCAGCAGCTGCTGAAGAGAATAAGATTTTGCGTCTCCGCATATTGGAAATGTGGAACGCCTGGTCTAATGGTAGGGAACCGCCAAGTGCTTTCCCTGGGTTCCCTGAATTGATCCCAGGTCAGGTGAGGTTACTAATGCCCCTGTGCCCAGGTGCCAGTTTCTAGGGCACCTCCAATATTGTTCTCTGCAACACCAGTCTGCACCGGAGAGCACAACCAACTTTACCACGGTCGTATGTTGAGCCTCCAATGTTCACCTTTCACGGTCCACAGCTTCAATCAGAAATAACATATGTGACCCCGTACTCTTTAACTCAACCTCCGCAATATGATATCTCGATGGAGCAAGAAAAGGTTGTTAAAAATCCCGAGCAAGAGGAAATGGCTCGGAAGATGAAGAGCCTGGAACAAACTTGGAAAACATGCAAGGTCTGAGTGGCCAAAAGAGTGTCTCATACTCTGACCTCTGTATGTTTCCCCATGTTCACTTGCCAGATGGCTTCAAGAAGCCAAAATTTGAAAGATATGACGGGCATAGAGATCCGATCGCCCATTTGAAAAGATATTGCAACCAGCTAAGAGGGGCATGCGGAAAAGAAGAACTTTTGATGGCCTATTTTGGGGAGAGCCTCACCGAAATCGCTTCTGAGTGGTATACGGATCAAGAAATTACCCATTGGCACGTGTGGGAAGATATGGCCCGAGATTTTGTCCGCCAGTTTCAATATAATGGGGACATCGCTCCCGACAAAAACTCTTTGTCCAATTTGAAAAAGAAAACCGCGGAAAGCTTCCGCGAATATGCCGTCAAGTGGCGTGAGCAAGCTGCCAGGGTAAAGCCACCAATGGACGAAATTGAAATGGTCACGGTCTTTCTACAAGCCCAAGAGGCGGACTACTTCCAGAACATGATGTCCGCTATGGGAAAGCCGTTTGCTGAGGCTATCAAAATTGGGGAAATGGATGAAAACGGGCCGAATCTTGAGTCATGCTACTTTTAAAGCCACATCACCAGATGTTCAAAATGGTTCAGAGGGTTTGATGAACAGAAATGGGAGTGAGGAGGGAGCCATGATGGTTTCAAGCTCGAGGGGGGGCCTGCAGGTCATTCAGCCAGTCATATGTGCCTCCTATGGTCCCACCACACTATTATCCTCTTCAAGATGATGCTTATGCCGTGGCACTGCCTCCCTATGCGGTGATGAGCGTGCAATCTTACACGCAGCCACAATATTATACACAAAATCGAGCTCCACCTCCCAGAAATTCCCATCCTTACCAAGCTCCATATAATCCTCAACCAAATGATCCCCAATACAATCCTCGCCCAAGAGAGCCTTTCAGAAAGAATCAGTTCACTCCTATTGGTGAATCGTATTCAAGCTTTTTCCAAAAGCTAATCAGGCTAGATCTATTGCAGCCAGTGGCCCCGAACCGGCAGAATCCCAAGTCCCCCTCGCACCGAGCTGATGCTAGATGTGAATACCACTGTGGAGCAGTAGGACACAGTACAGAGGACTGTTGGACCCTCAAAAGGGAAGTTGAAAATTTGATTGAAGCTGAAAGAATTGTTTTTCAGGATGAAGAAGCTCTTGATGTGATGAACAATCTGTTGCCTGCACAAAATAGCGGGCCAATAGTCGGAATGATTTGTGAAGCCGAGGAATGTGATCCGGCATTGAAGGCCATTGCAGCCATGACTAAAACAAAAGAAAAGCCAAAAGCCGGTCGCCAAGCCTGAAAGTTCCCCATCAGACGGGAGTCTCGGTAGCCAGTCTTGCTATCCTTTCTGCGTCCGGATTATCTCAGGGTGTGATCCGGATGTTTTACCTTATTGTCTTACTTTCTGATGTAAACGCTTCTATCTTCAAAAATTGAAAAACAAAAGAAAAAAAAATCAAAAATCAAAAATCGAATGAAATTAATATTTCATTGTCCAGGAATGGCTCTTTTATTAATTTTATCATTTTTCTTTCTTATTTTCTTTTTAGTTCTGTTAAATGCAGATTTCAATAACATGACATGCTTGCGCACTTCATGCCCAGATCCTGAAAGCTGTCAGACCTCGAAATAATGAGTCAAGGATTAGATCGTAATGAAGATAAATTTTAAGGAAATAAAACAAAGAGTTGGAACAACTAGAGGAAAATCGGTTCCCGGACTGGAAAGGTCCATACATTTCAACAAGAGTACTGCCAAAAGAGTGCGTTGTGCTTGGGACACATCGAAGAAAATGTCTTAAAGCAACTGTCAATGCAAATGCAGCCAAAAGGTACTATGTTGGATCCTCTATATAACATAAATATTCTCTAGTTGAGATGAAGAAGGATTTTATTCTCTCTACCCAAACACTATCAACCCTTTGCAAACCCTTTGAGCCGGTTACTCTTCTTTGATTACCCTCTTTGGAACCTGAAAGTATTGTCGAAAAAAAAATTTAAAATGAAAAATGAAAAAAAAGAGAAGAAAAAGAAAGATTCAAAAAAAACGAAGAAGAGAGAAATAAAAGACAAAGAAATTGAAATGAAAAATGAAAAAAAAAGTGGAAAAGCAAAGGAAAAAGAAAGAGAAAACAAAACAAAACAGAAAAAAAACAGAAGAAAAAAGAAAACCAAAACAAAGTTCCCTGAACTACGTTCGACTTGATTCCGAAAGGATACATAGGCAGCCTCTCCGGGGTTCAGTCACACCAAAATAAAACTCCAAAGTCCCCCAAAAAGTGAAACTGGAGCAGATGTAATAATGGTTCGGTGATGATCCCGCCCAAAAGGTTCCAAAGTTGTAACTCAATCCAAATCCTTTTTACCCAAACCCTGTTTAAGTCCTTCTGATCAATCGGTGAGAATGTTCAAGGACCAAAGAATACAGCTACTTGGATCCGATACAACCAAATGAGAATAGTGAAATGAGAGAGTCTTATTGGTGAAAACCCACACTGGCACCGTGAGGCGATAGTAAGCAAAGATATTAAAATGAGAGAGTCTTGTTAGTGAAAACTCGCAAAGAGCACTATAAGGCGAGGGTGAGTTAGAGAAATGAGAGAGGTCAGCTCGTGAAAACCCGCAAAGGGCGCTCCTGATCGAAAAGAAGATTCTCACAGCCATCGGCATCGACAGAGTCCTGGCAAGGATTCTCGAATTTTGAAGCAAAGTTGTGACGAATTTCTGAGAGTCGGACGGTTTACACAGATCAGACATCCAGTCCAAAAGGCATGTCATGTTCATTGAAGTCCATATGTACTCCAGATAAGTCCTTCTTTCCTCTCCCCGGAAGGGATACCTCTCGTTTTAATTCATTGTCCTGTCTATTATTTATTTTTCTTTGAATCCCTTTCGGTCTAACTCTATTCCGGAACTGAGACAAAGAAGGGATGGCAAGACTGATTTACAGGGCTTTCGTTTGACACGAACTAATGTGCAAAAAGGCACCCAGCCTCGTCAGGGGCATCAACTTGACCCCGACTAGCCATGGAGACCGATGCTTCGAAATTAAAACTCTTGGAAGGAGAAAATCAAATTGAAGAGCCTATTGATGATAGGCTATAATTGCGTATTTTAGTCGATTATTACACTCAAATTTACTGCACTTTGATTGAGTTTGAGCTTTAATCGCTAGTGTCTTGCACTAACTGTGTGTTTTATGCCTTGTAGGAGTGATTCCGAGCTATATAGATGTTATGGAATGAATTCAAGTGATTTGGAGCTTTGAAGTCTGAGTAAAAGCTCAAGGAATTAAGCCGTAATCGTGTTTGGGGGTCAACGGATGATAGTTAGAGTGAACGAAGAATCGAGTAGGCATATTTTGCACTATCTAGTAAAATGGACATAATGTTTTGCTCAGAACTCCATTTGGTCTCCACAATATACGGTTGGAAAGCTAACTCAAAGGGCTACAACTTTCATGTTTTACGTTTGTCCAAATTCCAAACAGAACAGGGTGAAACGCGCAAGTTTTGAGCCAAAACGAACGAAACCGGGAAAAAGGGCCAGTTGGGCGCCACAAGCAGCGCCTGGCGCCACCTGTGGCGCCAAAAACAGTATGCACAAATATTTGGGCGCTATGGAGGGCACCTGGCGCCGATCCTATTTCGCCCGGGACAAGTTTATTTCGGCCCTAGACCTACCCAACACGTATAATAGCAAGACTAAACCTATTTTTGAAGGGGGATGACGCCACTTTAGAGAGATCTAACATACTTTGGAGGAGAATTCACGTGGGGGAACGCACACCACGCTTGGAGGAGGCTTCAACTAGTTTTTCTTCTCTTCTCTTCTTTTAGTTTCATAGTTTATTTGTTCTAGAGTTTTTGGGTGCTACATGAATGTTGTAGTTTGAAGCTTGAATTGTTCTTATTATTTTATCATATTGGTTTATTTATTCAATCTTGCGCTTAATTATTTGATTGCTTGATCACCAATTGAATACTATCTACGAATCTAGGATTGAACTCGGGAGAGGGAATTCTAGATTGCATATAAGATTGAGTAGAGCAAGATCTTAACTCTTAGGGGGAGCGGATTTGCGGTTAGGATAGGAATATACCTAATCGCCTTGCTTGGTTATTATACGGGAATTATAAATGCGTTCTTGTTAATCCTAATTCCATAGGAATATATGCGTTAGGTTAGCTTGAATAGGCAAGTTGTACTTCGGGAGAAGGCTACGAGCAATATTAACCCCGTCAATCAATAAACTAGATAAATTAATTAGACACTTTAGGTAGAAAACTCAACGGGATTGTTAGCTAACCCATAGCTCTAGAATATTCACTCACATTGAATTCGTCTCTATAATTCACCAACTTGTTTTCTTTAATCTCTTAATTTGTTACTCTAGATTAAATTTTAGTTAAATATTCATACTTTAGGATTCACTTGAATAAATTAATTGTTTGGTTTTATTTAGTTGATAGTTAATCACAAGTCCCTGTGGGTACGATATCTGGACTTAAAATCCTATATTACTTGTCGACCACGTATACTTGAGTGTGCGTTTGGTAGCAACAAGTTTTTGGCGCCGTTGTCGGGGACTTAGAAATTAACTATTCTACTAGATTGGATTTTTACTTTTTGCCTATTCAAGTTTTTTTTTTAGTCTTAGTTTAATATTTTATTATCTTTGTTGACATGGCATCTTGGAATGAGAATTGGTCAAATATTGGTTATTCTTATTATAGTGATCCTTGTCCATATTGTGGAGGACCACACTTGTGGCAAAATTGTGCATCTCAATTTGATGTGTGGAATTTTTGTAATATGTGTGGTGGTCAAGGTGGCCATTGGGATGGTTGTCCTAATTCTTATTATCCTTCTCAGAGTTCTTATTATAATATTTCTAATAATGTTTATGAGTTTGATAGGAGCAAGGAAGTGGAGGATATGGAAAGCATGGCTCGTATTATGGACATGATGAGGCAAGTAGTCGAGCAACAAGATGAAATTCGAAAGGCTGCACAAAGAATTAGTGCAGCAATCATGAGAATGAAGGCCGAGGCGAAGGAAGTGGCTGAAGAGAGCGAGTTCCCACTAGAAGATAATTTAGAAGAAACAGATATAGTGAGCCAATCTTGGCTAGAGGAACAAGCTCAACTGATAAAATCTCATGACTTTCTACGTGATGGTCTTTCAAATATGACAGAACAACTAATAGAAGGAAGAACTGAGCTCAGGCAAGAAATCGACCAATTTGGCAGCTCTATTCGCGACGTGGATGCAGAATTAAGTGCAAAGATTGATGCGTGTAACGCTCAACAATTTAGTGATGAGTTGTGTGAAGCTGAAAAAGACCTTCTAGGCCAAATTGAGGAGCTAAAACGAGAATACCAATCACTAGACCATGTTTTTGTTGATGATGCCGAGGTTGAGGAAGAGTGCAAAATTGAGGATGTCAAAGATAATGCAATTTTGGAGTTGGAGCGTATTGGACCTCATTCTAAACACTTTTCAACATTGTGTTTGGTTGGTGACATGGAAATTGATCCATTCGAGCATATGGAGAATTCAATAGATGAGGAACAAAGTGTTTATATTCTGAAATTTGCCACACCAAGGAGACAAAACGACATTCCTCACTTAAAGGCCAAGAAGTGCAAGATGCGATACCTATTGCTTGGTTCATTTATTTTCACACCACCGCCCCAAGAACGTGACACAAAATTGATGCAAAACTGGGGGCGCAATTCATATCCTCAAAGTGGAAGGAAAAGTGGTGAAAGTGATGGCGTCGTGCCGCGACGTTAAATAAGGCGCTTGTTGGGAGGCAACCCAAATTATTTTCTTTTATTTTATTGTGTTAATATTTTTTTTGTTGTATTATTTTTGTATTTTGTAGGAGTACGAGCATGGAATCAAAGTCAAGAGGCATGTGCAAAAGCGAGCAGGTGGTTGAAACTAAGTGTGAGGTATCCGCACAAGGGATCATACCAGGGAGAAGTCTGAGTATCCCGTGAGCTGCTAATTCTTCGGCCTTTGGCCTACCAGGGAGTTTCTTTTACCCTCTTGTTATTTTTAGTGTGCATTGAGGACATTGCACAATTTTAAGTGTGGGGTGAGGAGATTGTCTGGGTGATTTTCCGTGCTATCTTAGCTTAGTAATAGTACTCGTTCTTAGTGTAGTTGTAGTACTCGTTCTTAGTGTAGTAGTTTTTGTTAAAAATAAAAAAAAATTTAGAAAAAGTTCGGACTTTTCTCGACGATGGATCTTTTGGAAAATTTTCTTGAGGGATAAAAGTCCGATTAAAAATACCAAAATAAATTTTTTTTAGGATAGTTGGGTAGTATCCCTTGGTTTTTCTTTGGGCGCCGGTTCTTTTCCAAGGGTGTAGCTCGAACCGGGCACTTTATTTTTTTTTAGGAGTAGTTTAGGAAGAAACTGAGTCGTTCTGAGATACTCATTGACATGATTGATGCTGGCACATTAGGCTATGACATACATTCTGTGTTCCCGTGTATTTGGTTTGAATTGTGAAACCTAAGTAAAGTAAATAGCCTATTTTGTGACGCCTGTTCTCAGTTGTTTGAGTTGTATGCTACATAGTGCAACATTGCTTAAATTTCTTAATTATGTGTGCTTACTTGACTTGAGAGTTGAATAGAACCGTCTTGATTGAGTCATGCACAACGTGTGTGTGAGGAATTATGATTTTCTATGCTATCCTGTGTAGTCTAGAACTTGCCCCGTGTGTTAATTGAAGCGAAATTGTAAGTGTGCTAATCTAGGAGATGACATAGGCATTTTCTTGCTTGATCATGGATGTGCTTGTCACATAAAAATAAAATTTTCCGTTGCTAGCCCCTTTGAGCCTATAGACCTTTCTTTGGCACCCACATTACAAGGCATACCCCTATTTTGTTCTTAATTTGATATTGATTGAACCTTTACCTCCTAAGGCACTTAATCGCTAAAAGAAGTAAGGTTAGAGATTGGGGAGTAGCTTTTGAGTGGAACTATGGAAAGGCCCGTTGGTGCACTAAAGTTGAAATTAAAGGTCACTAGCCGATGAACTTTATTGTATGGAGTGTGTGAAAAAGAAAAAAAAAGAGAGAGAAAAATTTAAAGAAAAAAAATGATAGTGAAAGTATGTAGAAACATAAAACACCTTCAATTCTTATTGATTTGCGCTAGTGAAAAGTAGAGAAGTGCTTAATTGAAAAGAGGGCTATGTTGTATATGGCAAGTGATTTGGTTGAGAAGAATATGAGCTTGAATTGTAAATGTAGTGTATTAAAGTGCTTAGGAGGGAGCCACTATTTCTAATTGTATCATACCCGTCCCTTAGCCTACATTACAACCTAAAAGTCCTAATTGATCCTAGATTTGGCTAGCTTAAATTAGTAGAGATATACACTACGGGCAAGCTTATGGTACGACCACGGGATGCATATGAATTCTTTGTGAGAGTGAGTGAATTTGGTTAAATTGTGCAATGTTCTTAATCTATATTCAAAAGTATATTTGAATGTATGGACTATCTATAGTCACTCTTTTGTTTGTTGGTGAGGGCACATGATCTAATGAATGATTGGTAATATTGTAAACTTTCTTGTTTGGTAAGTGCATGAATTGAGGGTGCTTAGTGGTTACAAGTCGGCTTTTGAGGTTGGGTGGTGACAAATAGGTTGTTGGAATTGATTGAAGTGAAATATTATACTTGGGCATGCTTAGACGGGAATAATGTGAATTTTTGTGTGTTCATGCTTGTGTGCCGGTATTGATCATAGTCTAGGGTATAGTGTGTGGGTAAAAGATAAAGTACTTCTCTATAATTGATACTTGTACGTAGTTAAGGGGTTTATTAGATAGTCCCATTGCTCGAGGATGAGCAACGTTTAAGTGTGGGGTGTTGATGATAGGCTATAATTGCGTATTTTAGTCGATTATTCACTCAAATTTACTGCACTTTGATTGAGTTTGAGCTTTAATCGCTAGTGTCTTGCACTAACTGTGTGTTTTATGCCTTGTAGGAGTGATTCCGAGCTATATAGATGTTATGAAATGAATTCAAGTGATTTGGAGCTTTGAAGTCTGAGTAAAAGCTCAAGGAATTAAGCTGGAATCGTGTTTGGGGGTCAACAGATGATAGTTAGAGCGAACGAAGAATCGAGTAGGCATATTGCGCACTGTCTAGTAAAATGGATATAACTTTTTGCTCCGAACTCCATTTGATCTCCACAATATATGGTTGGAAAGCTAACTCAAAGGATACAACTTTCATGTTTTACGTTTTTCCAAATTCCAAACGGAACAGGGCGAAACGCGCAAGATTTGAGCCAAAACGAACGAAACCGGGAAAAAGGGCCAGTTGGGCGCCACAGGCAGCGCCTGGCGCCACCTGTGGCACCAAAAACAGTATGCAAAAATATTTGGGCGCTATGGAGGGCGTCTGGCGCCGGGCTGGGCGCCGGTGACGTGAAATGTGTCCTATTTCGCCCGGGACAAGGTTATTTCGGCCCTAGACCTACCCAACACGTATAAAAGCAAGACTAAACCTATTTTTGAAGGGGGAGGACGCCACTTTAGAGAGATCTAACATACTTTGGAGGAGAATTCACGTGGGGGAACACACACCACGCTTGGAGGAGGCTTCAACTAGTTTTTCTTCTCTTCTCTTCTTTTAGTTTCATAGTTTATTTGTTCTAGAGTTTTTGGGTGCTACATGAATGTTGTAGTTTGAAGCTTGAATTGTTCTTATTATTTTATCATATTGGTTTATTTATTCAATCTTGCGCTTAATTATTTGATTGCTTGATCACCAATTGAATACTATCTACGAATCTAGGATTGAACTCGGGAGAGGGAATTCTAGATTGCATATAAGATTGAGTAGAGCAAGATCTTAACTCTTAGGGGGAGTGGATTTGCGGTTAGGATAGGAATATACCTAATCGCCTTGCTTGGTTATTATACGGGAATTATAAATGCGTTCTTGTTAATCCTAATTCCATAGGAATATATGCGTTAGGTTAGCTTGAATAGGCAAGTTGTACTTCGGGAGAAGGCTACGAGCAATATTAACCCCGTCAATCAATAAACTAGATAAATTAATTAGACACTTTAGGTAGAAAACTCAACGGGATTGTTAGCTAACCCATAGCTCTAGAATATTCACTCACATTGAATTCGTCTCTATAATTCACCAACTTGTTTTCTTTAATCTCTTAATTTGTTACTCTAGATTAAATTTTAGTTAAATATTCATACTTTAGGATTCACTTGAATAAATTAATTGTTTGGTTTTATTTAGTTGATAGTTAATCACAAGTCCCTGTGGGTACGATATCTGGACTTAAAATCCTATATTACTTGTCGACCACGTATACTTGCGTGCGCGTTTGGGAGCAACAAGTTTTTGGCGCCGTTGTCGGGGACTTAGAAATTAACTATTCTACTAGATTAGATTTTTACTTTTTGCCTATTCAAGTTTTTTTTTTAATATTTTATTATCTTTGTTGACATGGCATCTTGGAATGAGAATTGGTCAAATATTGGTTATTCTTATTATAGTGATCCTTGTCCATATTGTGGAGGACCACACTTGTGGCAAAATTGTGCATCTCAATTTGATGTGTGGAATTTTTGTAATATGTGTGGTGGTCAAGGTGGCCATTGGGATGGTTGTCCTAATTCTTATTATCCTTCTCAGAGTTCTTATTATAATATTTCTAATAATGTTTATGAGTT